>NC_057810.1:524653795-524953795 GCF_018294505.1 Triticum aestivum | reverse complement strand
ATATACCTTACTTCGTGTGTTGCACATCTAAGTCATCAACATGCATAAGTGTTAGGATGTGTGCCTGATCACAGGACATTAGAGGATTCCAAGATATTTAGCTCACACCGTAACTTGCAAAACCTTTTCTCATCCAAGGGCTTTGTGAAGATATCTGCCAGTTGTTCTTCAGTGTTGACGTGAATGATGTCAATATCTTTCTTCATGACATGATCTCTGAGAAAATGATGACGAATTTCAATGTGCTTTGTCTTCGAGTGCTGAAATGGATTGTTGGCTATCTTGATGGCACTTTCATTGTCGCAGAAGAGAGGTACTTGTTTCTGGTTGATGCCATAGTCCTTGAGAGTTTGCTTCATCCATAGAAGTTGAGCACAATAGGATCCAGCAGCAATGTATTCAGATTTAGCAGTTGAGAGTGATACACAATTCTGCTTCTTTGAAGACCAACAGACAAGTGATCGACCAAGAAAATGACATGTTCCTGATGTTGACTTGCGATCCACCTTGTCACCAGCATAATCAGCATCCGAGAATCCAACCAGATCAAACCTTGAGCCCTTTGGATACCATAATCCGAGTGCTGGGGTGTAAGCCAAATATCGAAGAATTCGCTTCACAGCTAAGTGATGCGATTCCTTTGGTGCCACTTGGAATCGAGCACACATGCAAACACTAAGCATAATATCTGGCCTAGATGCACATAGGTAAAGTAAAGAACCAATCATGGAGCGATATACCTTTTGATCGAACTCTTTACCATTGTCGTCGGGACCAAGATGATGTTTGGCTGGCATTGGCGTCGTGTAACCTTTGCAATCTTGCATGCCGAACTTCTTCAGGCAGTCTTTGAGATATTTTTCTTGAGATATGAAGACGCCATTTCTTTGTTGACGAATTTGAAGACCAAGGAAGAACTTCAGCTCACCCATCATGGACATCTGATATTGCTCTTGCATCATGTATCCAAACTCATCACTATACTTCTGGTTGGTGCAGCCGAAGATTATGTCATCCACATATATTTGGCACACAAACAGTTCACCATCATATGTCTTCGTGAAGAGTGTGGGATCTAGAGATCCTGGTTTGAAGCCCTTGCTCTTCAGGAAGTCTTTGATTGTATCATACCAAGCGCGAGGAGCTTGTTTGAGGCCATACAGTGCTTTGTTGAGTTTGTACACCATATCAGGATGTTTTGGATCTTCAAAGCCAGGTGGTTGAGCAACATACACTTCTTCTTCAATCTTGCCGTTGAGGAAAGCACTTTTCACATCCATTTGATATAGCAAGATGTTGTGGTGATTGGCATAGGCTAGCAGTATGCGAATAGCTTCAAGCCTAGCAACAGGAGCAAATGTTTCGTCGAAGTCAATTCCTTCAACTTGAGTATATCCTTGTGCCACAAGACGTGCTTTGTTTCTGATGACTTGACCATGCTCATCTTGTTTGTTCCGATATATCCATTTTGTGCCAATAATGTTATGCTTGCGAGGGTCAGGGCGCTTGACCAGTTCCCAAACATTATTGAGCTTGAACTGTTGAAGTTCTTCTTACATGGCTTGAATCCATTCAGGTTCCATAAAGGCTTCAGCAACTTTCTTGGGTTCAGATATTGATACAAATGAAAAATGCCCACAGAAATTTGCTAACTGTGTTGCTCTTGATCGAGTAAGTGGACCAGGTGCATTGATGCTATCAATTATCTTCTCAATTTGTACTTCATTTGCAACACGAGGATGAACTGGACGAAGACCTTGCTCATGCTGATCATTGTCATCATTGGAAGTATTGTCTTCAGTCTGAGCATTGTCTTCAGGTTGGTTTGGTGCAGAAAAGATAAGTTTCTCTTCAGGCTGTGCTTCAGAGGGCATGATCTCACCAGTTCCCATCAGCTTGATAGATTCACTAGAAGGAGCTTCATCAAGTGTGCTTGGCAGGAGCTCTCGTTGTGAACCATTGGTTTCATCAAATCGCACTTCCATTGTTTCAACGATTTTGTAGTGGAAGAGGTTGAAGACTCTGTAAGAGTGCGAATCCTTTCCATAGCCAAGCATGAAGCCTTCGTGAGCTTTGGGTTCAAATTTTGACTTGTGATGGGGATCCTTGATCCAGCACCTAGCACCAAAGACTCTGAAGTAGCTGACATTTGGCTTATTGTGTCACACCCTAGCTAGTCATGCATTAGAGTGTTGCATCATGTTTACTCTTTCATCAGAAACTTGAAATGGGGATCTGTGAAACCCTCAGAACCATTTTGAAAATGACCCAAATAAAAATTTCTCCAAAAGGGTCCAAGAAAATGCTCATGTTGCTCTCTGAAAATATTGGACAGAGATAAAAATCAAACCAATATTTTTAGTGGCTCATGGACATTTATTTTGGGCATTTGGAATTAATGCATAAATATTTGCATTGGAAATATATTAATTATATATATTAATATATGCCCAAATATTATGCCAATTATAAAAGAGCTCTGGAATAATATAAATAGCTCCTGCAAAAATTGGCATAAGTTAAATAAATGATTTAATATATTATTTAAATCAAAACAAATGTCAGAAATTAAAAACAGAAAAATATATAACAGGAGGAGCTTACCTGGGCTCCTCCACTGTGCGGCCCAGCCAGCTGGCTGGCCCAGCCAGCAGCCGGCCCAGCCCACCTCCCTCCTCTGTCGTCTTCGTCCCGACAGAGGGAGGGGAGTGTGGCCGGCGCGCGCGCGCGCCACCGCGCCACGCCACCTGCTCGCCTGCTTGCCTGCCCTCCCCTCCTCGCTCGATGCCCTGGACGACGCCACGCCTCTCCCCCTGCTCTCTCTCACTCTCCCCCGGCTCTCCTCTCCTCTCCCTCGCTCTCTCTCTCACACGGCCGAACACCACCGTCGCCGCCGTTCGCCACAGCAGCCGTCTCCGGCCACCCCTCGCTCCCCCGACTAGCTCAGAAGCTCCGCCACGACCCCCTCTTCCTCCCCACCGCTCCACAGCTCCCCGGAAGCCCTGCATCGCCGCCACGTCGCCGTTCCCCTCTTCGGGCTCCGACCATCGTCGCCGTCGAATTCGTCGTCTCCAGCGCGTCCCCGAGCCCGCTTCGACGCCCACTGCAACCGCGGTGAGCTACGCCACCGTTTCCCCCTCTCCTCCCCCTCGTTCCCCCACCGTAGCCTCCTCCCCACCACGGCCGAACCTCCGCCGTCGCCGAGCTCGCCGTCGACGCAGCTCCGGTGACCATTTGGTCACCCCGGCGAGTCCAACGAGTTCGCAAGACCCCGTAGAGCATCCCTAGCACCTCGCTTTGCTCGACTTTGAGCTCCAACCCCGTTACCGTGCACGACCGAGCCCCGGCGGCCGCAGCCGAGCTCGCCGCCGTCGACTCCGGCCACCCCGACCCCAACGGACTCCGCCAAGAGCTGCGGTTTGTCCTCAGCTCCACTCCGGTGGTCTCCGCGGTCCATTTGGTGGCCGAAATGGCCAAAACCACTCCCGCCGCCGCGTCGGGCTCGCCGGCGGCTAAACGCCGGCAGCCGACTTTGACTTTGACCCCGGGTGGGCCCTGGTTGACTCCCCTGAGTCAATGACAGGTGGGGCCCAGCCCTGCTAATTATACAGGATTAGTTTTAATTAAATCTTAATTAAAATAATCACCCTGACATGCGGGACCCACTGTCAGGTTTGACCCAGACCTGTTCCGTTGACCTGCTGACGTCACACTGACGTCAGGCTGACGCAATAATGATTTTCTGGATTTAATTTAAATCAGGAAATTCCAGAATATTATTTAAACTTCAAAAATTCATAACTTTTATTCTGTAACTCCAAATTGGACAAATTATATATGAAAAATGATCAGAAAAATCCAATCTATCCATCTGTACTATTTTCATGCATGATCAAACAAGTTAAATTGATGTTTTAAGCAGAACAAGGAAAAGCACTTTAAAAGGCCATGTTTGAGTTTGAAATTTGAATCTTTGATTCAAATTTGTTCAAACCCCTCTGGTTTTAGTTGCATTAGCCCAACACACTCATATTGCCATGTTTCATGCATGCATCATATTGTTGCACATTGTTTGGTGATGCTTGTGTATCGATGTCCCTTGCGACAGGTTCTGCCCCCGAGGAGTACCGTGATTACCCTAACGAAGAACCGTATCCGTGCATCGAACCATCAGGCAAGCAACCAACCATTTGATCATATCGATACAATCCCATGTTCTCGCTCCTGCTCTCTTTTACTGCATTAAGACAACGCGATTCAAACTGCTGTGTGCTACGGTAGTTGAACCCATTTCCTCTGCATGACCTGTCATTGCCACAGTAACTAGATGAAACCCACTAGCATGTGTAGGAGTTGATTGAGCCATGTGTATGTGTTGTTCCTACCTTGCTATGCCTGCTATGCTTAGAGTCGTGTCAGGTCTGGTTCATCTGGGTGATGGGCTAGAGTGAAATGTTAATGTCGGTAATGAGAGTGGTGTGGTGAACACGATTTGGTAAAGGTATCGATGAGAGGCCATGTAGGAGTACATGGTGGGTTGTTTCATTGAAGCCGACCTTAAGCACTGAGATCTGTATATGTGATTTAAGATACAGCTACTACCATGCATTGGGCCCTGAAATATGACCCCGCTCGACTTCTTATTCACCCTAGCTCTCTGTCCAGGAGTTGCAAGTAGTTTCTGGTGTTTGTAGCCTACTGGAGGCCGTGGACAGCGCTGACCGTAGGGGTGGGCTGTGATGCGGTAGGTACGTGGCCGGGTGTACCGAATACCCGTTAGGTATCTCGGGAACCCTGTTCACATCGTTCGGGGCCGTATGGGAAACCTCGGCCGGACTCCCTGCGGATGGAACCTGAATAGGCGATAAACCTGGACTAGAGGCTTAAGTGTTTAGGTAGGTCGTGGTCTACACCCACGTCGGCTTTCGCTTGAAGTCTGCCGAGCACATGTCGTGTGCAGACGCTAAGTGGTGGAAACATGTATGAGGAAGTACACCCCTGCAGGGTTAACATGATCTATTCGAATAGCCGCGTCCGCGGTAAAGGACTACTTGGTTGCCTATACAGTTCATAGACAAGTAAATGGAAACTACTAAAAGCCTCAAGATAAGTGTGAGTGCCGAGGATGGCTCTTCCGTAGGAAGACGGAGGTGGATCCTCGGTAGTGTATTGAAGTGGTGAGTAGTGGACTCGTGTGCGCAAAACCATTTCAAGTTGGAGTATCGTAGGATAGCCTAGCCAAGAGTCAAAGCTGGCTTGCTGCAATAACTCCACCAACCCTTCTTGATACTATGCATGTATGTAGGATCTGATGTAAGTCTTGCTGAGTACCTTTGTACTCATGTTGCTATAATCTACATTTTTACAGAAGACGCTGCAACCCCTTCTGATGGGTTCTATGTAGACGTTGACATCAACGAGTAGGCTAAAGACCCAGGTGGTGACCCTGAGCTTGTGAAGGACCACGTAGTATAGCTAGGCTTTCCAAGCCTCTTTTATTTTACTAGTTGTCTGTACTCAGACAAGTTACTTCCGCTGTTGGTTTGTATGACTGTATGACTTGTATGTTGGGTCGTGAGACCCGTACCTTTGTGTATGTTATGTATGGCTCCCTGAGCCTTAAATAAAGTACTTGTGTCATAGAGTCATGTTGTGATGCTTCGTTGTATTTGCACATATCGAGCATATTGTGTGTATGATTGAAATGCTTGGTATGTGTGGGATCTGACTATCTAGTTGTTTATCTTTAGTAGCCTCTCTTACCGGGAAATGTCTCCTAGTGTTACCGCTGAGCCATGGTAGCTTGCTACTGCTCTGGAACACTTAGGCTGGCCGGCATGTGTCCTTCTTCGTTCCTGTGTCTGTCCCTTCGGGGAAATGTCACGCTTTGAGTACCGGAGTCCTGTTAGCCCGCTACAGCCCGGTTTACCGGAGTCCTGCTAGCCCAGTGCTACAGCCCGGACCCACTTGCTGATGACCGACACGTTCGAAGCTGGGTCATGGATGCCTGTCCCTGTAAGTCTGTGCCACTTTGGGTTTACGACTAGTCATGTCAGCCCGGGCTCCTTATCATATGGATGCTAGCGACACTATCATATACGTGAGCCAAAAGGCGCAAACGGTCCCGGGCAAAGGTAAGACGACACCCGTGGGGATACCGTGCGTGAGGCCGCAAAGTGATATGAGGTGTTACCGGCTAGATCGATGTGACATCGAGTCGGGGTCCTGACAGCGTTGGCATCAGAGCCGGACTGCCTGTAGGTTCTCCAAGCCAAACTGGTCGATGTTGAGTCTAGAAATTCTTTAGTTATATGTAGGGGAATTGTTTGTGGGTTGGAACGTAAGGCTCTTTTTACTCCTTATACCTTATGACTTTCTGATCTGAGTCAGTCCATTCTTCCACCGGGGGTTAAGGAATTAGGATCTGTTCTCTCTATCAGGATCACGAGTTACTAATCAGTAGTACCTTATAAGTTTGATGGTTACCAGCCTAGTTCAGTTCTACTACCACATTATGTTGTTAGAATGGTTTCAGAACTTTGATATGATGATGTTGAGTATGTACGAAATCCTTTGTCAAATGTCTCAATATCCTTTTTGAGCATTTACAGCTGTTATGCTGCCGAAATTTTGCTAGAAATTCTAATGCCTTTGCATTATGAATGTGCTTTCAGATGGCCACTCGCGACCTCAATCAAGTGGTTCGCCTGACTCGATGCCTAGATGTACCCGGCCATACTGCTAAGTTGGTCAGGGTAATGACTGAGGCTGGATACCGCTGGTATCCTGAGTACACGGTCGAAGAGCAATTCCGGGACTTCAATCAAAGCCAGTATCTCTGCACTGTCAGGATATTTCCATCTTATCCTGGATCCACCGAGCCTCTTCACTGCTCCTATGGACTCGGGGTTACTATTGAGATGGCTGTGCAGGACGCCGCCTACTCTATGATGACCATTATGCGAGTCAGATCTGGTCTATTTCGGGACTCTGATTTCCGGTATATGCCAGGATCACTTCCGGGAGCACAAGGGTATCTCCAGGCTATCTATGCTGACCCCACTCAGGAGGATTCACGGACTCGCACCACTGCTGAGATGCTCGAGGATAAGGACCGTGAAAATCGGGCCTTAAGGTTAGAGCTCTTCAATACCCGTGCTGACCACTGGGCCACTTTGACTCGGTTCGCACCGGCGGTGCAAGCTGGATATTCAGATATGCGCGATCTCTATCCTGTGAGATCTGCTCTGCCGGACGTGATGGTTTGGCGTGATGTAGGAGGCATCACCCCACCTCGCGGTCCCCGCAGGCCACCGTCTGTTGGTCCAAGGCCTCATCCTAGCCCCTATGGTCCACAAGCTCCGCGAGACCGTCTGTTTCCGGATGATCATGTTGAACTTCCAGGCTATGGAGGTGACTTCTACGAGGACTACTACGGATCGGTCTGAGTTAGTGGTAGTATCACTAGTTCGCACTAGCTGTGTCGTCTATCGTCCCGCGTGACTCGTGGGATATGACCTAGTTTGTACTCTTTCCGGAGGTGTAGAAAAATAATGTATAGGAGCTTGGGATGCCTCCGATGAGATGTAATCCTCTTTTCACCGTAATAGTACGTTGTTTGGTCTTGTACTAAACCCTGTATGGTGTGTATGACGATGGAATAAAAGAAACAGTTTCTGTATCTACCATGTCATACGGATGATCATCTTGCATTCCGAGTTATTCCTTACATTTCGTATCCTATGTTGGAATTTTATCATCCTGACTAAATCATTGTCTTGTTTACCTAGGATGGTCAACACGCGCGCTAACCCTGCTTCTCAAGAGCAGGCCGAAGGCAGTGAAGCCAGGGATGCAAATCTGCCTCATCCTCCTTCACTAGCCGAGGTTATGATGGAAGCTGAGAGAAACAAGCGGGAGACCAACCGTTTGTTGGAGCGTATTGAACAGAACACAGCACACCATCAGAGGACTAACGTGGTGTCACTCAGTGATTTTATCAAATTACATCCACCCACGTTCCACCACTCCGCCGAGCCTCTCGACGCTGATGACTGGCTTCGCAGTATCTCTCACAAACTGCGTTCCGCGCTGGTAGCGGAGGCTGACAAGGTCACCTTTGCTGCATATCATCTTGAAGGCCCCGCCAGTCTATGGTGGGAGAATTATGGAGCTATGCGCCCAGCGGGCCATGTCACTACTTGGGCTGAGTTCAGCGAGGCTTTCCGTGAACATCACATTCCGGAGGGTCTCATGGACCGTAAACGTGAAGAATTTTGCAGTTTCACCCAAGGCCGACTTTCTGTGGATGTCTATAGCAGGGAGTTTGGTAATCTCGCCCGATATGCAACTGAGGAAGTTTCTACTGACGCCAAGAAGCAAGCAAGGTTCCGTAAGGGCCTTAGTCCTGAGCTTCGCCGCGACCTCCGTCTGCATGAGTGCACATCTTTTTCGAAACTTGTCAACAAAGCCATCAGTGCTGAAACTGGTCAGACTGACTATGACGCAACACGCAAGCATGGACGTGACATGGGTTCCTCATCCGGTGCTGGTCCTCAGAAGCGCCGCGTGTGGGTGCCCAACACCGCCCTGCCACCCAGGTTCACACCGAGGCCATCTTTCCAGGCGCCTCGCCCTGTTCAACAGTCTGCTCCGGCCAAGCCCTATGGGGGTCCAACCAACAATGCTCCTCCACGTACCAGTTCCGTGACTTGTTTCAAGTGTGGGGAATCTGGTCACTATATGCGTGAGTGTCCCCAGACCAACCCCAATCAATCTGCTAAAGCTGTTGGCCGTGGCAAGCCGACAGGGAAAGTGTTCCACGCCAAGCCGGTCACCGCTTCACGTGGCCATGTCAACTGTATCTCTGCCGAAGAAGCTCAAGAGGATCCCAACGTCGTTCTCGGTACGCTTCTTGTTAATTGCCACCCGGCATCTGTTCTTTTCGATACAGGAGCCTCTCATTCTTTTATATCTGAAAATTATGCTCGTTTGCATAACGTTGCATTCTGTGACTTGCCATCCACTATGGAAATCTCTACTCCCTGGGTCTAGATGGCAGACCTCTAGGGTAAGTTATGGAAATGAAATCCAAGTCGACAGACTTGTTTTCCTTGCGTCTTTGATAGCCCTTAAATCTTCAGATATTAATATCATTCTGGGTATGGACTGGATGTCAGCTCATCATGCCCAAATTGATTGCTTCTCTAGGACTGTTCAACTCACCCATCCTTCGGGGAAGATAGTCAATGTCTTGACCCGAATAGCCAAGCGACAATTATATTCTCTTAACGCCAGCCCTTTGCCAGACCTTGAGGACGTTCCGGTAGTCCGTGACTTCCCGGATGTCTTTCCAGAGGAATTGCCAGGTGTTCCACCTGACAGGGATGTTGAGTTCGTAATAGACCTCATTCCAGGAACCGTTCCGATTGCTAGAAGACCCTATAAGATGGCACCCCTAGAACTAGCTGAGCTTAAGAAACAACTCGATGAGTCCTTGAAAAAGGGTTTCATCCGACCTAGCTCATCTCCGTGGGCTTGCCCCGTCCTATTCGTCAAGAAGAAGGATGGTACGGACCGGATGGTTGTAGATTACCGACCTGTCAATTTGGTCACAATCAAGAACAAATATCCGCTTCCCAGGATCAACGACCTGTATGATCAGCTCGCTGGATCCTCAGTCTTCTCCAAGATGGATTTGAGGTTGGGCTACCATCAAATCAAAATCAGAAACGGGGACATTCCTAAAACGGCCTTTGTTACTCGTTATGGCCAATACGAGTACACCGTCATGTCCTTCGGTTTAACCAACGCTCCAGCCACCTTTTCTCGGTTAATGAACTCAATCTTCATGGAGTATTTGGATAAATTCGTCGTAGTTTATCTCGATGATATACTCATCTACTCCAAGAACGAGGAAGAACATGCCGAACATCTAAGGCTAGTGTTGAAGAAACTTCGAGAGCATCGCCTTTATGCCAAATTCTCTAAATGTGAATTCTGGTTGTCAGAAGTGACCTATCTGGGTCATGTAATATCTGGTAAAGGTATTGCTGTTAACCCTGAGCGAGTTCAAGCCGTCCTTAATTGGACTCCACCTGAATCGGTCAAGCAAGTTCGGAGTTTTCTAGGCTTAGCGAGCTATTGCCGTCGCTTTGTCGAGAACTTCTCCAAAGTTGCTAAACCTCTAACCGAACTCCTCAAGAAAGATAAGAAGTTCGAATGGACTCCACAATGTGAGCACAGCTTTCAGGAACTGAAAAGACGCCTGACCTCTGCTCCCGTACTGGTACCGCCAGACTTCTCCAAGGACTTTGTTATCTACTGCGACGCCTCGCGACAAGGACTAGGTTGCATTCTTATGCAAGATCGACACGTAATTGCTTACGCTTCACGGCAATTGCACCCACATGAGGAGAATTATCCTACTCATGATCTAGAGCTTGCAGCCGTAGTCTATGCACTTAAGACCTGGCGACATTACCTCCTCGGTAATCGTTGCGAAATATTCACTGATCACCAAAGTCTGAAGTACATTTTCACCCAACCGGATTTGAATCTCAGGCAGAGACGTTGGGTTGAATTGATCACAGACTTCGACTTAGGAATAACCTACACCCCAGGGAAAGCCAACGTCATGGCTGATGCGCTAAGTCGTAAATCTTATTGTAACAACCTGATGTTACAACAAAGTCAACCGCTTCTCCATGAGGAATTTCGGAAGCTTAACCTTCACATTGTACCTCAAGGTTTTCTTGCCACCTTGGTAGCAAAACCTACTCTTACGGATCAAATCATCGCTGCCCAAAAGCGAGATAAGGGAATATCTAAAATCAAAGAGAACATTGCTAGCGGAGGTGCTAGTTGTTTCTCTACAAATGATCATGGTGTTGTGTACTTTGAGAACCGTCTAGTGGTTCCCAAGAACCAGCATCTACGGCAGCTGATCCTTAAGGAGGCTCATGAATCTCCTCTCACCATTCATCCCGGTAGTACTAAAATGTATCAGGACCTACGCCAGAGGTTCTGGTGGACTAGGATGAAGAGAGAAATTGCTCAGTATATTGCAAATTGCGACGTCTGTCGTCGTGTAAAAGCAGAGCATCAACGGCCTGCTGGCACCCTTCAACCCTTAGCTATTCCTGAATGGAAATGGGATAAAATTGGTATGGATTTCATTACCGGTTTTCCCAGGACCAAGAGAGGGAATAATGCTATTTTCGTCGTGGTCGATCGTCTTTCCAAAGTAGCCCATTTCCTACCTGTTCGTGAGAGTATAACCGCTAGTCAACTGGCAGATTTGTACATCTCCCGAATAGTGTCTCTCCATGGTGTTCCTTTGGAAATTAACTCGGATCGAGGAAGTCTTTTCACCTCTCGATTTTGGGAAAGTTTCCAAAATGCTATGGGAACTCGTCTCTCCTTTAGCACCGCTTTCCACCCTCAGTCGAGTGGTCAAGTGGAACGCGTCAACCAAATTCTAGAAGACATGCTTCGAGCCTCCGTTATCTCTTTCGGAATGGACTGGGAGAAGTGCCTTCCATTTGCCGAATTCGCTTACAACAACAGCTATCAATCTAGCTTGGGTAAAGCCCCTTTTGAAGTTCTCTATGGACGACGATGTCGAACACCCCTTAACTGGTCAGAGACCGGGGAAAGACAATTCTTTGGCCCGGACATGATTCAGGAAGCAGAAGAACAAGTTCGTATCGTTCGTGAAAAGTTGAAAACAGCCCAATCCCGTCAAAAGAGTCAATATGACCGAAAACATAAGGCTATGACTTTCGAGGTTGACGAGAAGGCTTATCTTCGGGTCACCCCTCTGAAGGGAACCCATCGTTTCGGTATCAAAGGCAAATTGGCTCCTCGTTACATTGGACCTTTTCGCATTCTTGCCAAACGAGGAGAAGTTGCCTACCAGTTGGAACTACCTCCGCACCTCTCCAGAGTTCACGATGTCTTCCACGTTTCTCAACTCAGGCGTTGCTTCTCGGATCCTATCCGTGAAGTGGACCACGAAACGCTTGATCTCCAAGATGATCTTACATATCGAGAGTACCCCATTCGTATCCTCGATCAAGCCGAACGTACCACGCGACGTCATAATATCAAGTTTCTCAAGGTTCAATGGTCGCACCATTCTGAGGATGAAGCAACTTGGGAAAGGGAGGATCGTCTTCGACTCGAGTATCCCGCCTTCTTCCCGGAGGAACCCAAATCTCGGGACGAGATTCTTTTGAGTGGGGGTGAGTTGTCACACCCTAGCTAGTCATGCATTAGAGTGTTGCATCATGTTTACTCTTTCATCAGAAACTTGAAATGGGGATCTGTGAAACCCTCAGAACCATTTTGAAAATGACCCAAATAAAAATTTCTCCAAAAGGGTCCAAGAAAATGCTCATGTTGCTCTCTGAAAATATTGGACAGAGATAAAAATCAAACCAATATTTTTAGTGGCTCATGGACATTTATTTTGGGCATTTGGAATTAATGCATAAATATTTGCATTGGAAATATATTAATTATATATATTAATATATGCCCAAATATTATGCCAATTATAAAAGAGCTCTGGAATAATATAAATAGCTCCTGCAAAAATTGGCATAAGTTAAATAAATGATTTAATATATTATTTAAATCAAAACAAATGTCAGAAATTAAAAAACAGAAAAATATATAACAGGAGGAGCTTACCTGGGCTCCTCCACTGTGCGGCCCAGCCAGCTGGCTGGCCCAGCCAGCAGCCGGCCCAGCCCACCTCCCTCCTCTGTCGTCTTCGTCCCGACAGAGGGAGGGGAGTGTGGCCGGCGCGCGCGCGCGCCACCGCGCCACGCCACCTGCTCGCCTGCTTGCCTGCCCTCCCCTCCTCGCTCGATGCCCTGGACGACGCCACGCCTCTCCCCCTGCTCTCTCTCACTCTCCCCCGGCTCTCCTCTCCTCTCCCTCGCTCTCTCTCTCACACGGCCGAACACCACCGTCGCCGCCGTTCGCCACAGCAGCCGTCTCCGGCCACCCCTCGCTCCCCCGACTAGCTCAGAAGCTCCGCCACGACCCCCTCTTCCTCCCCACCGCTCCACAGCTCCCCGGAAGCCCTGCATCGCCGCCACGTCGCCGTTCCCCTCTTCGGGCTCCGACTATCGTCGCCGTTGAATCCGTCGCCTCCAGCGCGTCCCCGAGCCCGCTTCGACGCCCACTGCAACCGCGGTGAGCTACGCCACCGTTTCCCCCTCTCCTCCCCCTCGTTCCCCCACCGTAGCCTCCTCCCCACCACGGCCGAACCTCCGCCGTCGCCGAGCTCGCCGTCAACGCAGCTCCGGTGACCATTTGGTCACCCCGGCGAGTCCAACGAGTTCGCAAGACCCCGTAGAGCATCCTTAGCGCCTCGCTTCGCTCGACTTCGAGCTCCAACCCCGTTCCCGTGCACGACCGAACCCCGGCGGCCGCAGCCGAGCTCGCCGCCGTCGACTCCGGCCACCCCGACCCCAACGGACTCCGCCAAGAGCTGCGGTTTGTCCTCAGCTCCACTCCGGTGGTCTCCGCGGTCCATTTGGTGGCCGAAATGGCCAAAACCACTCCCGCCGCCGCGTCGGGCTCGCCGGCGGCTAAACGCCGGCAGCCGACTTTGACTTTGACCCCGGGTGGGCCCTGGTTGACTCCCCTGAGTCAATGACAGGTGGGGCCCAGCCCTGCTAACTATACAGGATTAGTTTTAATTAAATCTTAATTAAAATAATCACCCTGACATGCGGGACCCACTGTCAGGTTTGACCCAGACCTGTTCCGTTGACCTGCTGACGTCACACTGACGTCAGGCTGACGCAATAATGATTTTCTGGAATTATTCTAATATAGGAAATTCCAGAATATTATTTAAACTTCAAAAATTCATAACTTTTATTCTGTAACTCCAAATTGGACAAATTATATATGAAAAATGATCAGAAAAATCCAATCTATCCATCTGTACTATTTTCATGCATGATCAAACAAGTTAAATTGATGTTTTAAGCAGAACAAGGAAAAGCACTTTAAAAGGCCATGTTTGAGTTTGAAATTTGAATCTTTGATTCAAATTTGTTCAAACCCCTCTGGTTTTAGTTGCATTAGCCCAACACACTCATATTGCCATGTTTCATGCATGCATCATATTGTTGCACATTGTTTGGTGATGCTTGTGTATCGATGTCCTTTGCGACAGGTTCTGCCCCCGAGGAGTACCGTGATTACCCTAACGAAGAACCGTATCAGTGCATCGAACCATCAGGCAAGCAACCAACCATTTGATCATATCGATACAATCCCATGTTCTCGCTCCTGCTCTCTTTTACTGCATTAAGACAACGCGATTCAAACTGCTGTGTGCTACGGTAGTTGAACCCATTTCCTCTGCATGACCTGTCATTGCCACAGTAACTAGATGAAACCCACTAGCATGTGTAGGAGTTGATTGAGCCATGTGTATGTGTTGTTCCTACCTTGCTATGCCTGCTATGCTTAGAGTCGTGTCAGGTCTGGTTCATCTGGGTGATGGGCTAGAGTGAAATGTTAATGTCGGTAATGAGAGTGGTGTGGTGAACACGATTTGGTAAAGGTATCGATGAGAGGCCATGTAGGAGTACATGGTGGGTTGTTTCATTGAAGCCGACCTTAAGCACTGAGATCTGTATATGTGATTTAAGATACAGCTACTACCATGCATTGGGCCCTGAAATATGACCCCGCTCGACTTCTTATTCACCCTAGCTCTCTGTCCAGGAGTTGCAAGTAGTTTCTGGTGTTTGTAGCCTACTGGAGGCCGTGGACAGCGCTGACCGTAGGGGTGGGCTGTGATGCGGTAGGTACGTGGCCGGGTGTACCGAATACCCGTTAGGTATCTCGGGAACCCTGTTCACATCGTTCGGGGCCGTATGGGAAACCTCGGCCGGACTCCCTGCGGATGGAACCTGAATAGGCGATAAACCTGGACTAGAGGCTTAAGTGTTTAGGTAGGTCGTGGTCTACACCCACGTCGGCTTTCGCTTGAAGTCTGCCGAGCACATGTCGTGTGCAGACGCTAAGTGGTGGAAACATGTATGAGGAAGTACACCCCTGCAGGGTTAACATGATCTATTCGAATAGCCGCGTCCGCGGTAAAGGACTACTTGGTTGCCTATACAGTTCATAGACAAGTAAATGGAAACTACTAAAAGCCTCAAGATAAGTGTGAGTGCCGAGGATGGCTCTTCCGTAGGAAGACGGAGGTGGATCCTCGGTAGTGTATTGAAGTGGTGAGTAGTGGACTCGTGTGCGCAAAACCATTTCAAGTTGGAGTATCGTAGGATAGCCTAGCCAAGAGTCAAAGCTGGCTTGCTGCAATAACTCCACCAACCCTTCTTGATACTATGCATGTATGTAGGATCTGATGTAAGTCTTGCTGAGTACCTTTGTACTCATGTTGCTATAATCTACATTTTTACAGAAGACGCTGCAACCCCTTCTGATGGGTTCTATGTAGACGTTGACATCAACGAGTAGGCTAAAGACCCAGGTGGTGACCCTGAGCTTGTGAAGGACCACGTAGTATAGCTAGGCTTTCCAAGCCTCTTTTATTTTACTAGTTGTCTGTACTCAGACAAGTTACTTCCGCTGTTGGTTTGTATGACTGTATGACTTGTATGTTGGGTCGTGAGACCCGTACCTTTGTGTATGTTATGTATGGCTCACTGAGCCTTAAATAAAGTACTTGTGTCGTAGAGTCATGTTGTGATGCTTCGTTGTATTTGCACATATCGAGCATATTGTGTGTATGATTGAAATGCTTGGTATGTGTGGGATCTGACTATCTAGTTGTTTATCTTTAGTAGCCTCTCTTACCGGGAAATGTCTCCTAGTGTTACCGCTGAGCCATGGTAGCTTGCTACTGCTCTGGAACACTTAGGCTGGCCGGCATGTGTCCTTCTTCGTTCCTGTGTCTGTCCCTTCGGGGAAATGTCACGCTTTGAGTACCGGAGTCCTGTTAGCCCGCTACAGCCCGGTTTACCGGAGTCCTGCTAGCCCAGTGCTACAGCCCGGACCCACTTGCTGATGACCGACACGTTCGAAGCTGGGTCATGGATGTCTGTCCCTGTAAGTCTGTGCCACTTTGGGTTTACGACTAGTCATGTCAGCCCGGGCTCCTTATCATATGGATGCTAGCGACACTATCATATACGTGAGCCAAAAGGCGCAAACGGTCCCGGGCAAAGGTAAGACGACACCCGTGGGGATACCGTGCGTGAGGCCGCAAAGTGATATGAGGTGTTACCGGCTAGATCGATGTGACATCGAGTCGGGGTCCTGACATATTGCCAGTAAGGAGCTCATAGGATGTTTTGCCCAGAAGCTTATGGATGTAGACACGGTTGATGATGTGACAAGCAGTATCAATGGCTTCAGGCCAGAATTTTCTTGGTGTCTTGTACTCATCAAGCATTGTTCGAGCCATCTCAATGAGGGTTCTGTTCTTGCGCTCAACAATGCCATTTTGCTGAGGTGTATATGGAGCAGAAAATTCATGAGTGATTCCCATTGAATCCAGACAAAGATCAAGGCTGGTGTTCTTGAATTCAGTGCCGTTATCACTTCTGATATGCTTGATCTTGACGCCATAATTGTTCATTGCTTGATTGGCGAATCGTCTGAAGACATCTTGTACTTCAGTCTTGTAGAGAATTATGTGCACCCATGTATATCTTGAGTAGTCATCAACAATGACGAAGACATAAAGACACGCCGTTGTTGTGAGGGTGGAGTACTGAGTAGGGCCAAATAAGTCCATGTGCAACAGCTCAAAGGGTTGAGATGTCGTCATGATTGTCTTCGAGGGGTGCTTGGCCCTAGTCATCTTCCCAGCTTCGCAAGCACCACACAAATGATGTTTCTTGAACTTGACACCTTCGATGCCTATGGCATGCTTCTTCTTGACGAGAGTATGCAAGTTCCTCATGCCAGCATGCCCTAGCCTTTGATGCCAGAGCCAGCATTCAGAAGCTTTTGCAAGAAGACATACGGCAAGCTGTGGACCTGCTGACAAATCTACCATGTATAGATCACCTTTCCTATACCCTTCAAAGACTAGTGACTTGTCAGATTCCATTAGTACAAGGCAACGATATTTTCCAAATATCACAATCATGTTTAAGTCACAAAGCATTGAGACAGACATGAAGTTGAATCCAAGGGATTCAACAAGCATCACTTTATCCACGTGTTGATCCTTTGAGATTGCAACTCTACCTAGACCCAATACCTTGCCTTTACCAGTGTCAGCAAATGTGATTTGACTCTTGTCGGATGGACGTAAGGTTGAGTCCATGAGAAGACTTCGATCACCAGTCATATGATTTGTGCATCCGCTGTCAATAATCCATTCTGAAGCTTTTGGTGACATGCCCTACAGTGCAGTTAGGAGGATAGGCTTCACAATGTATGTTGTGAAGCATAAGCAGTTGATACACACTTGGATTATCACAACATAGATGAAAGTTAGCACACAGTATGACAGGTAAGCGATTGATATGTGGAATACATAGTAAGTCATTTTATCATGCGTCCCTTTGTGTTTTAGATCCCCAGCAATAATATCGGACGCCTTTGATTGCTGGCTGGAGACCATGTTCTGCAAAAGAGAGTTAGTTCTTCTTCACCACCCACATCTTTAGGGGTGGCTTAGAAGCAATGAGTCTAAGTGCAGCATCTGAGAATTTCGGCTTTGGAGCCCTAGCAAATAGCCTTGCAGGAGATGAATGATACTCATATGAATAGGTAGAAAAGTTCTTAGTATTGTGAACATAGCAGTTTGAAGACACACGCCCATATTCATAAGTTTGAGTGTGATTTCCCTGCAAAACATTGGCGTTAGGGTGACTCAGGTGAGTCCTGTTTCCGTATGAAGCCGTTGGACCATGTGACGCCTTTGATCTGGGGTTTGTCTTCTTCCCTGGTGGTGTCATGACAACATTCATAGGAAGATTCTCAAGACAGCTTTTGGGAACCCGGATCTTCTTCATTGGCGGTCCATTCCTGCAGTTAGTACCAATATACATGGCAAACACTTCACCATTCTAATTTTTTAACAGTTTATAGTTTGCATCAAAGGATTCATCAATGATAATAGGATTAGCACAGGTAAAGCCAGATAAAGTGGATGGATCCACTGAAGGTTCCTTTGCAGCAACCCATGTGGTTTTGGAATACTGCTCAGGCTTCCAGTAGGAACCATCAGCATTCATTTTCCTCTCGAACCCAACACCCTCTTTCCTAGGGTTTCGGTTCAGAATCTGCTTTTTGAGGACATCACAAAGTGTCTGATGCCCTTTCAGACTTTTATACATCCCTGTTTTAAGCAATGTCTTCAACCTAGCATTTTCATCAGCAATAGTAGTGGTATCCTCAGAAGAGGGGTTAGTTACCACATCAGTAGTTGAAGACAGAGCAACAGTAGCAGCAGTGGAACATTCAGCAACAGAGGCAGCGTTATCACGCACAATGCATTTTAAGCATGGTGGTTCGAATTCATCCTGAGCGGGACTGATCTGTTGAGCGTGAAACGACTCATTCTTTTTTTGAAGATCTTCATGAGTCGCTTTCAATTTCTCAAGCTCTTGCTTCCTTTGAAGATAATCATAGGAGAGCTTTTCATAAGTGGTTGAGAGCGTCTCATGAAGACTTTCAAGTTCTTGATACTTAGCATGAAGATTTTTTATGTCTTCAACTAAGGACTGTGAATGTGTCATTTCCGCGTCCAACAGGTCATCGCTTTTGTCTAACCGTTTTTGAGTATGTTCCATAGCTCTTTGTTGTTCAGTAGCAATTTTAGAAAGTGTTTTGTAGCTGGGTTTAGACTCACAATCAGAGTCATCTTCACTTGATGTTTGAAAGTAAGCATCGCGTGATTTTACCTTGGCACCGCGTGCCATGAAGCAGTAGGTGGGAGCAAGATCGTCCTTATCATCATCAGTGTTGGTGTGGGAGTCATTGTCTTCAGTGTTGAAGATGGACTTTGCAATGTAGGCTGTGGCCAGAGCCAGACTTGCAACACCAGAGTCGGACTCAGCTTCAGATTCCACCTCTGCCTCCTCAGAAGCAGACTCCTCCTCTGAATCCATTTCCTTGTCAACAAAAGCACGAGCCTTGCCAGATGAGCTCTTCTTGTGAGATGAAGACCATGATGAGGACTTGGAAGAAGACTTCGAAGATTTCTTCTTCTTCTTGTCATCGGAGTCATATTCCTTGCTCTTCTTCTTCTTCTTCTCGTTTTTCCACTGAGGACACTCAGAGATGTAGTGCCCAGGCTTCTTACACTTGTGACATGTTCTCTTCTTGTTTTCTTGAGTGGAAGCTTCATCATTTCTTGAACTGGATCGTGAAGACTTTCTGAAGCCCTTCTTCTTGGTGAATTTCTGGAACTTGTTCACAAGCATAGCAAGTTCCCTTCCAATGTCTTCAGGATCATCAGAACCGCAGTCAGATTCTTCTTCTTCAGATGAGAAAAAAACTTTTGCCTTCAAAGCACGAGTTCGGCCATAGTTGGGGCCATAGATATCTCTTTTCTCAGAAAGCTGGAACTCATGTGTGTTGAGCCTCTCAAGTATATTAGACGGATCGAGAGTCTTGAAGTCAGGACGTTCTTGTATCATGAGGGCAAGGGTGTCAAAGGAGCTGTCAAGGGATCTCAGCAGCGTCTTGACGATTTCATGCTTGGTGATCTCAGTGGCGCCGAGAGCCTGAAGCTCATTTGTGATGTCGGTGAGGCAATCAAATGTGAGCTAGACATTTTCATTGTCGTTTCTCTTGAAGCGGTTGAAGAGATTGCGAAGAACACTGATTCTCTGGTCTCTTTGTGTAGAGACACCTTCATTGACCTTGGATAGCCAGTCCCAGACTAGCTTTGACGTTTCCAGAGCACTCACACGGCCATACTGTCCTTTGGTCAGATGACCACAGATGATGTTCTTTGCAGTCGAGTCCAGTTGAATGAACTTCTTGACATCAGCAGGGGTGACACCTTCACCAGTCTTTGGAACGCCGTTCTTTACGACATACTAGAGGTCGACATCAATGGCTTCAAGATGCATGCGCATCTTATTCTTCCAGTAGGGATATTCTGTTCCATCGAACACAGGGCAAGCAGCGGAGACTTTGATTATCCCTGCAGTCGACATAGCTGAACTCCAGGTGGTTAAACCGAATCACACAGAACAAGGGAGTACCTTGCTCTGATACCAATTAAAAGTGCTAGTTATGGACTAGAGGGGGGGTGAATAGGCGATTTTTATCAAAGTCTTCAAAACGTGGAAGTTTCGAAGACAAACAATAGAAATGACCTAATTGATATCCAGCGGAAGATAAACTACAACAAGCAAGCCATAGTCAAGTATGCAATAGCGTTAACGTACGAAGACTAATAGCAAATAGGTAGTAGGATCAGGAGGGAAGATAGTATGAAGCCAATCAACAACAGTAGTCAAGCAATGAAGTCAATCAGATAAGACAGATAAGCAATGACTTCACGAAGACAAACTCAAGGTAAAGGAGGGAAGAGATAGAACCAGTCACTTGTTGAAGACACATGATTGGTTGGACCAGTTCCAGTTGCTGTGACAACTATACGTCTGGTTAGGGAGGCTGAGATTCAACTCAGAAGACCATGTCTTCACCTTATTCCCCTTGAGCAAAGGACACTTAGTCCTCGCCCAATCACTCTGGTAAGTCTTCAAGGTAGACTTCCAAACCTTCACAGACTTTGTTCACCCGGCAATCCACAATGACTCTTGGATGCTCAGAACGTGATGCCTAACCGGCTGGAGGATGCACAGTCCTCAAGTGTAATAAGTCTTCAGGTCACACAGACAGAAATACTTTAGTGATGCCTAACACTCTTTGGCTCTGGGTGTTTGGGCTTTGTCCTCGCAAGGATTTCTCTATCAAAGGCTTCGAGGTGGGTTGCTCTCAGAACGACAAAAGCCGTAAACTAACTCTGAGCAGCCACCAATTTATGGTGTAGGGGGTGGGCTATTTATAGCCACAAGGCAACCCGACCTGATTTGTCCAAAATGACCCTGGGTCACTAAGGAACTGACACGTGTTCGAACGGTCAGATTTCAAACACACACGGCAACTTTACTTGGGATACAAGCAAAGCTGACTCATCCAGCTCTGGATAAGATTTGCTCTCATTGTCTTCGCTCGAAGACATAGGATTTGGGTTGAGCATCACTTCAGTCACTCTGACTTAGTTCACTTGGACCCCACTTAACAGTACGGTGGTTCCTATGACTCAACAAAGAAGAAAAGGAAACAACGAAACCACACAGTCTTCGCGCTCCATAGTCTTCACGCAATGTCTTCTCATGTCATAGTCTTCAATATGAATATCTTCTCATACCACCATTGTCTTCAATGTCTTCATACATTTTTAGGGGTCATCTCCGGTAGGTAAACCGAATCATTGAGGGACACTACCTGCGTTATCCTGCAATTCTCACAAACGCATTAGTCCCTCAACCAACTTTGTCGTCAATACTCCAAAACCAACTAGGGGTGGCACTAGATGCACTTACAGATTTCCACTCAAATCTTCTTTCCACCAAATCCAGATCCTGTTGGAGAGAGTTGAGTGTTGGGGAGACTATCATTTGAAGCACAAGAGCAAGGAGTTCATCATCAACACACCATTTGTTACTTCTTGGAGAGTGGTGTCTCCTAGATTGGCTAGGTGTCACTTGGGAGCCTCCGTCAAGATTGTTGAGTTGAACCAAGGAGTTTGTAAGGGCAAGGAAATTGCCTACTTCGTGAAGATCTACCCTAGTGACGCAAGTCCTTCATGGGCGACGACCATGGTGGGATAGACAAGGTTGCTTCTTCGTGGACCCTTCGTGGGTGGATCCCTCCTTGGACTCGCGCAACCGTTACCCTTCGTGGGTTGAAGTCTCCATCAACGTGGATGTACGATAGCACCACCTATCAGAACCACGGCTAGAAAATCTTCGTGTCTCCAAGTTGCGTTTGCACACTCCAATCCCATCCCTTTACATTCATGCAATTTGCATGCTTTACTTTCCGCTGCTCATATACCCTTGGCATGCTTGCTTGATATGTATTGTGAATGTTAAACTTGTGCCAAAACTCCACTTCAACTTAAAGAAATTAAAAACTGAAACTTTTCTTGCGTAGAGTCTATTCACCTCCCCCTCTAGACACCTCTTCTCGATCCTTGAGGTGTGCCTACACTATATGGAAATTTCTTGAGGAACGTTTTCCAAATTATTCCTTGAAAAATCTAGATGAAATTCTCCATAAGTCTATTGCCTTGAGTAAGATGAATTCCAATGATCTTAAGTTTGGTGATTGTCTATTTGAGCTTACAAATCTTATGCGTGCCAAAGGATATGTTGGAATTATTAGTGATATTATTCCCAGAGCTATTAAAATTCATAAAGAAGATCATTGTCAAACTCATTCTAACAAATCACCCTCTCTAGGAATTGATCCGTCACATGACGATGTTGAACATGGATACTATGATGAGGATGATGATAGTGACTTTGATCTTGATGATGCAATGAGACACTTTGGTCTTATGGCAAATCTTCAGGGATACATGGTAGGAGGAATGGCATAGGTTCTTGATAGTGGATGTACCGATCACATGACCGGAGATAAAGATATGTTTCGTGAGCTTGCTGAAAATGATGTCCCTCAAAAGTATGTCACTTTTGGTGGTAATTCAAAGGGTAAGGTGGTTGGCCTCGGTAAGGTGGCCATCTCACATGATAGCTCCATACAAAGTGTCATGCTTGTTGAATCTCTTGGGTACAATTTACTTTCAGTATCTAGACTTGTTGATTTCGGTTTCAATGTCCTATTTACTGAAGTAGATTGCCAAGTGTTTCGTAGAGATAATCATAAAATGGTCTTTACCGGTATACATCGAGGTGATCTTTACACTGTTGATTTCACTAAAAAGGCTCAACCTAGAACTTTCTTAATTGCTAAATCCTCTAAAGGTTGGTTATGGCATAGACGGTTAGGTCATGTGGGCATGCGAAACCTTGACAAGCTTATTAAAGGTAATCATATCCTTGGCATTAACGATGTCGTATTTGATAAGGATAGACTTTACAGCGCTTGTCAAGCAGGTAAACAGGTTGGCGGAAGGCATACCGTGAAGAACATCATGACCACAAGGAGGCCACTCGAGCTACTTCACATGGATCTTTTTGGTCCCAACGCGTACAAAAGTCTCAGTGGAAATTCTTTTGGTCTAGTTATAGTTGATGATTTTTCAAGATTTACGTGCGATGATAAATCGCAGGTCCAAAAGATCTTCAAAAACTTCGCTAGGAAGGCCTAAAATAAATTTGAAGTGAAGATCAAGAAGGTTCATAGCGACAACAGAACGGAGTTCAAGAATGCAAATGTGGACACCTTTCTTGACAAAGAAGGGATTTCATATGAGTTCTCGGCTACGTACACACCTCAAAAAATGGAGTTGTTGAGAGGAAGAACCGGACGCTAATCAAAATGGCGAGAACGATGCTTGATGAGTACAAGATGCCAAAGCACTTTTGGGCGGAAGCGGTTGAGATAGCTTGTCATGCAACAAATGTCTTGTATCTTCACAAGCTACTCGCAAGACAGCATACGAGCTCCTCACCAGTAACAAACCCCAAGTTGGATACTTTCTAGTATTCGGATCAAAGTGCTACATTCTTCATAAGCATCGTTGTTCTAAATTTTCTCCTAAGTCTCATGAAGGTTTCCTACTTGGTTATGGGTCAAAAACTCTCACACTTACCGTGTCTACAACAATTTCACCCGAAAGGTTGAAGAGACGCTAGATGTGAAGTTTGATGAATCTAACGACTCGCAAGTAGAGCAATTGCCAATTGATGTAGGAGACAAACACCCTTCGGAAGCAATCCAAGACTTGTCTATTGGCAAGATTCGTCCAACGGAGGTGAATGAGAGTACCTCGTCCGTCCAAGTGGAAGCTTCCACCTCACGACAAGGTGAACTAAGAGTTGATACGGAAGCATCCACAAGTGGGACACATCAAGATGAAGAAAATGAGGAAGTACACCAAGATGAACATCAACAACCTCCTTCTCCACCACGAGAAGAGAACAACAACGTCAACAATGAAGAAGGCAAGAAGAAGAACAAGATGAAGAAGGTGTTCCACCAAGATCCAAGCAAAAGCTTTCATGAGTTCGAGCAAGAGTTGCTAAAGACCATCCCGTTGAAGAAGCGTTGGAAGATCCGAATTGGATAAGCGCCATGCATGAAGAGCTACACAACTTTGAGAGAAATCAAGTTTGGACATTGGTTAAGATGCCCGACAACAACCACAACATCATTGGTACCAAATGGGTGTTTGGCAACAAGCAAGATGAATATGGACAAGTAGTTCGCAACAAAGCATGTCTCGTCACCTAAGGCTACACTCAAGTCGAAGGTATGGACTATGGTGAGACATATGCCCCCATTGCTAGAATTGAGTCCATTCACATCTTACTTGCCTATGCTAATCACCACGATATCACCTTGTACCAAATGGACATTAAAAGTGCTTTTCTAAATGGTGAAATATAGGAGGAAGTTTATGTTAAGAAACCTCCCGGATTTGTCAATCCTAAGAAACCTAATCATGTTTACAAACTTCACAAAGCTCTTTATGGTCTTAAACAAGCTCCTGGAGCGTGGTATAAGTGCTTTACCAAGTTCCTTATTGAAAAAGGCTTTGAAATTGGAAAAATTGATTCTACTCTTTTTACTGAATGGGTTAATGGAGAACTATTTGTGTGTCAAATCTATGTTGATGATATTATATTTGGTTCGACTAACCCTCACTTTAGTGAAAAGTTTGGAAAGCTAATGTCGGATAAGTTTGAGATGTCTATGATGAGTGAACTCAAGTTCTTTCTCGGTTTGCAAATCAAGCAAACAAAGGAAGGTACCTTTGTCTCTCAAACAAAGTACACTAAGGACTTATTCAAGAATTTCAATATGCAAGAATGCAAAGGTATGACTACACCCATGCCTACTAGTGGAGATCTTGATTTGACCAAAGATGGTGAACCGGTTGATCAAAAAGTTTACCGCTCCATGATTGGTTCGTTGTTATATCTATGTGCTTCACGTCCCGATATTATGCTAAGTGTGTGCATGTGTGCATGATATCAAGCCGCCCCTAAAGAATGTCATCTTAAGGCCATGAAAAGGATAGTTAGATACTTAATCCATACACAAAACTTTGGCATTTGGTATCCTAAGAGGGTCTCTTTTAATCTTGTTGGCTACTGCGACTCGGACTATGTCGGTGACAAGATTGATAGAAAGTCCACTTTGGGTACTTGTCAATTTCTTGGTAGATCTCTTGTGTCTTGGTCCTCCAAGAAATAAAACTCGGTATCCTTATCCCCCGCCGAAGCGGAATACATTGCCGTTGGTTCATGTTGTGCTCAATTACTTTGGATGACCCAAACTCTTAAATATTATGGGCTAGTTCCATTGCTTTGTGACAATGAAAGTGCTATCAAGATTGCTCACAATCCCGTGCAACACTCTTGAAGTAAGCATAGTGAAGTTTGTCATCATTTCATTCGAGATCACGTTGCCAAAGGGGACATTAATCTTAAGCATGTTCGTACCGACAAGCAATTGGCGGATATATTCACTAAACCACTTGATGAGAAAGTGTTTTGCAGGTTGAGAGGTGAATTAAACATCATTAATGCTTCAAACTTGGAGTAGGAACTCCATTTGGATACATGCAAGACATGAGCCCATGACTAATCCTTGATATTTCTCTTATGATGATAATCTTATGTCTTGGATATATTTGCACCTTGCATGTTATCTAACCCTTGTAGGTACTTGGATGAATCTAAATCTATGAGATTGCAACTCACTCACATCTTGAGCAATCTCTACATAACCAAGTCTCTACACAATGGTGGTTGAAGACAAGGAAGCATGAAACCCTTTAAACATATCCTTCGACAAATTCTATATTAAGTTTCGTGATTGTCATTTTGGATACACAAGTGCTCTTCCTTGCAAAAACTAATCCATGTAGGAAGATGAACTCAAATTCCAAGTGGTGCTCCCAACTATTGATGAGCTACATCAACCTTCAGAAACCCACACAAGTTCAACTACATGATCACGATCAACACCACCACCCCAAGGTATGTTATTCCATCTTAGAGATGCTTTACTCCAAGTCATGAGTCAAAGCAACTCAACGAGATGCGAATACATCAAAATGCTTAATTGAAAAATGCTAACCCCATTTTGAGCTTAAACGAAGAGTATGACCTATGATCAAGTGTCCTCACTTGACTCCTAAGTCAATATACTCTAACATAGGTGACTTTGTCGCCGACCAATTCTAGATGAAGTTTTCTTGTGCTCTTTTCTGTGCTCTTGCATTTGTGTCATGCATATTTGTTTCCCCTTTCAAAAAAAACTTCATCTAGATTTCTTTTCTTTTTATTTCTGTTCTGCATTCCCTGCATCCAATTCATTGCAAATCCTTGAGTTTATTCCTTGCAAATACTTGTGAGACGTTACTTGACTAGTGAGCTGAGGTGACAAGTGTCTTCTCTGCGATGAACTCCATCTCACCGGTCTGTTGCCTTCGGTCCAACCGAACTCTTTCGGTGCAACCGAAGCACACACCTCGGTGCCACCGATGTCACTACAAGAAAGACAGCTTGCCACTTGATCCTGCTTTCTTTTTTATCCAGCTCCACTCAATGATTCTTGTCCTCTACCAGCATCACATTTGGCTTGCTGCTTTGCTCTGTGACTCAAGGACCAAACCCATTGTAACAACAATCCAGAAGAACCATTCTTGGAAATTGATGTCAAAGGGGGAGAGAGAGATCACATCAAAGCTTAATCATTTCTATAGGGGGAGAGAATACTCAGGAGGAGAGACCCCAGATGCTTGGTGTTCAAGAGGAGAGAAGTCACATGTCTTTAAGAGGGGAAAGACATGTTCATATTTGATTGTTTGCATTAGCTTTGTTTCTTTTCTTTGCTCTGATTTTCTGTTCCCTATCTTCTCCCAATATCCCATGCTAGATTCAGGGGGAGCAAGACATCTAAGGGAAGGAAATCCTTGAATTCATTGGACATCATTACCCTTGGGGACATGTCTATATCCTATGGAGTACTCAGTACTCACTCTCTACATGTCAGCCCAGTCTTGGTACTTGATGACCCACAAGTATAGGGGGTCTATCGTAGTCCTTTCGATAAGTAAGAGTGTCGAACCCAACGAGGAGCAGAAGGAAATGACAAGCAGTTTTCAGTAAGGTATTCTCTGCAAGCACTGAAATTGTAGGTAATAGATAGTTTTGTGATAAGATAATTTGTAATGGGTAACAAGTAATGAAAGTAAATAAGGTGCAGCAAGGTGGCCCAATCCTTTTTGTATCAAAGGACAAGCCTGGACAATTTCTTATAATGAGAAAAGCGAACCCGAGGACACATGGGAATTATCGTCAAGCTAGTTTTCATCACGCTCATATGATCCGCGTTCGGTACTTTGATAGCTTGATATGTGGGTGGACCGGTGCTTGGGTACTGCCCTTTCTTGGACAAGCATCCCACTTATGATTAACCCCTATTGCAAGCATCCACAACTACAAAAGAAGTATTAAGGTAAACCTAACCATAGCATGAAACTAGTGGATCCAAATCAGCCCCTTACGAAGCAACGCATAAACTAGGGTTTAAGCTTCTGTCAGTCTAGCAACCCATCATCTACTTATTACTTCCCAATGCCTTCCTCTAGGCCCAAATAATGGTGAAGTGTCATGTAGTCGATGTTCACTTAAAACCACTAGAGGAGAGACAACATACATCTCATCAAAATATCGAACGAATACCAAATTCACATGACTACTAATAGCAAGACTTCACCCTTGTCCTCAGGAACAAATGTAACTACTCACATAGCATATTCATGTTCATGATCAGAGGAGTATTAATATGCATTAAGGATCTGAACATATGATCTTCCACCAAGTAAACAAATTAGCATCAACTACAATGAGTAATCAACACTACTAGCAACCCACAGGTACCAATTTGTGGTTTTGATACAAGATTGGATACAAGAGATGAACTAGGGTTTTGAGAGGAGATGGTGCTTGTGAAGATGTTGATGGAGATTGACCCCCTCCCGATGATAGGATCGTTGGTGATGACGATGGTGATGATTTCCCCCTCCCGGAGGGAAGTTTTCCTGGCAGAACAGCTTCGCCAGAGCCCTAGATTGGTTCCGCCAAGGTTCCACCTCATGGCGGCGGAGTTTCATCCCGTAAGCTTGCTTATGATTTTTTCCAGGGTAAGAGACTTCATATAGCAGAAGATGGACACTGGAGGGCCACCAGGGGGGCCAAGAGACAAGGGGCGCACCCAGTAGGGGGTGGCACGCCCCCACCCTCCTGGCCAGGGTGTGGGCCCCCTCTCATACTTTCTTTGCTCAATAATTCTTATTAATTCCAAAAATGACTTTCGTGGTGTTCCCGGACTTTTGGAGCTATGCAGAATAGGTTTCCAATATTTGCTCCCTTTTTAGCCAGAATCCCAGGTGCCGACATTCTCCCTCTTCATGATAAACCTTGTAAAATAAGAGAGAATAGCCATAAGTATTGTGACATAATGTGTAATAACATCCCATAATGCAATAAATATTGATATAAAAGCATGATGCAAAATGGACGTATCAACTCCCCCAAGCTTAGACCTCGCTTGTCCTCAAGCAGAAGCCGATATCGAAAAATATGTCCACATGTTTAAAGATAGAGGTGTCGATAAAAATAAAATGCGGACATGAGGGCATCATGATCATTCTTATAACAGCAGCATATATAGATTTTGTCATAGGACTTCTTATGCTCAAGTAACAATCTATTCACAATGTCAAGTATGGGTCATAAACTTCATTGAAAACCAACAAACTAAAATCTTAGTCACTGAAGCAATTGCAATTTATCATAACATCAGACAGAGTCAAGAATAGAGCCTTTCAGCAAGTCCAGATACTCAACTATCATATAGTCTTGTACAATTTCTAACACTCATGCAATACTTATGGTTATGGAGTTTTAATGAGACAATGAGAAAGATAGGGGCTTATAATTTTGCCTTCCAACGTATTCACCTTTAGGTGATGTCAACAATAATAGTTCATGTTAACTTACATCTAATTGGATATATATATCAGGATCATTCCAACACGAGGTGCTTGCCAAAGGATAAAATGAAAAAGGGAAAGGTGATGATCACCTTGACTCTTGCATAAAGTAAAAGACATAAAGTGAAAGATAGGCTCTTCACAGAGGGAAGCAGAGGTTGTCATGTGCTTTTAGGGTTGGATGCACAAAATCTTAATGCAAAAGAACGTCACTTTATATTGCCACTTGTGATATGAACCTTTATTATGCAGTCCGTCACTTTTATTACTTCCATATCACACGATCGTATAAAGCTTATTTTCTCCGCAAGTCATACATATTTAGAGAGTAATTTTTATTGCTTGCAATATGACAACTTACTTGAAGGATCTTACTCAATCCATAGGTGGGTATAGTGGACTCTCATGGCAAAACTGGGTTTAAGGATATTTGGAAGCACAAGTAGTATCTCTACTTGGTGCAAGGAATTTGGCTAGCATGAGGGGGAAAGGCAAGCTCAACATGTTGGACGATCCATGACAATATACTTTAACTGAGATGTGAAAAAACATAAACCATTACATTGTCTTCCTTGTCCAACATCAACTCTTTAGCATGTCATGCTTAATGAGTGCTCACAATCATAAAAGATGTTCAAGATAGTATATTTATATGTGAAAATCTCTCTTTCTTTATTACTTCCTATTAATTGCAACGATGACCAAAACTAGGTTTGTCAACTCTCAACAACTTTTATTCCTCATACTCTTTATAAGTGAAGTCATTACTATCCATAGGATCAATATGAACTCTTTTATTCTTTTTATTCTTTCATTTTTTTCAAGATCATAGCAAGATAGCAAAGCCCTTGACTCAACACTAATCTTTATTATAGATAGCTCACGGACTCGATTACATAAAGGGATCACAAAATGAAACTCAAAACTAGTTCATACTAAAACTTTATTCTACTGATCAAGATATTACTAAAAGGATCGAACTAAGTAAAAACGGTAAGGATAAGAGTGTGATGGTGATACGATACCGGGGCACCTCCCCCAAGCTTGGCAGTTGCCAAGGGGAGTGCCCATAGCCATGTGATTATGTATCCTTCTTCAGAGTTGGTGTTGTGATCTTCTTGGCGATGATACCCCTCAGGATACGAATCTCCTCCTCAAGCTTATTGACTTGTTGCTTGAGGTTCATACTTTCCTTGCGGAGCTTGCCTGTTACGGCTAAAGCTCCTTTTACCCAAGGGTGTTGCATAGCTTCTGGAGAACAAGTGACACTCTTTTTCATATTTTCATAAGAAAGAAATTTAACATTGGAAGGGATGACCGAATTTGGAACAGCCGAGATCTGTAGTTCCCCCATCATGAATCCTGCTTGGAAGTGGGAGGTAACTTCTTGATCTTCCTCCGTGGCATCTATCCTTTTCAAGTCGTCCTCCATCTCATCATCCGTTGATGGTCCAAAGTGAGAAGCATCGCTTTTGCTCATGGACCTGGTGTCGTGTGAGACACTCGACTCTCCCCGACTGACTCTTGAGAAGATATCTTGCTCTAAACTGCAATAGGAACAACTCAAAACAAAAACATAGGATTTTTGCGTGATACGGTGGTCAAAACCTTCGGGAGATTATATAATGAATTTTTACCGACCAAAAGAAGTAACATGCAAGAAAACGGAGTCCGGGATGCACACGAGGTGTCCACGAGACAGGGGGCGCGCCCAGTAGGGGTGGGCACACCCTCCACCCTCATGGAGGCCTCGTATCCTTCCCGGATTACTTCTTGCTTTCCAAAATTCTTAAATATTCCAAAACGGAGAAAAAATGCCATTAGAACTGTCTTGGAGTCGGTTTACTTAACGTACCACATACCTATTCCTTTTTGGAGTCTGAAACATTCTGGAAAGTGTCCCTTATGTATTCCTGCGGGGCTACGGTTTCAATAATATTAGTTTCAACATTAATAGGATTACCTGAGATATAATGTTTGATTCTTTGACCGTTCACCACCCTCGGGCTTGTGCCCTCAAAGTTGTTGATTTTTATGGCACCGGAACGATAGACCTCCTCGATAATGTAAGGACCTTCCCATTTAGAGAGAAGTTTTCCTGCAAAAAATCTTAAACGAGAGTTGAATAGCAACACATAATCACTTATGTTGAACTCACGCTTTTGTATTCTTTTGTCATGCCATCTTTTAACTTTTTCTTTAAACGACTTGGCATTTTCATAGGCTTGGGTTCTCCATTCATCAAGTGAGCTAATATCAAATAATCTCTTCTCACCGGAAAGTTCGAAGTCATAGTTGAGCTCTTTAATAGCCCAATATCCTTTATGTTCAAGTTCGAGAGGTAAGTGGCATGCTTTTCCATAAACCATCTTATACGGAGACATACCCATAGGATTTTTATATGCAGTTCTATAGGCCCATAATGCATCATCAAGTTTCTTAGACCAATTCTTTCTAGATCAATTAACAGTCTTTTGCAAAATTAATTTGAGCTCTCTATTGCTCAATTCTACTTGACCACTAGACTGTGGATGATAGGAGATGCAATTCTATGATTAACATCATACTTAGTGAGCATTTTACGAAAAGAGCCATGAATAAAATGTGAACCACCATCAGTCATGAGATATCTAGGGACTCCAAACCTCGGGAAAATAACTTCTTTAAGCATCTTAATAGAGGTGTTATGATCAGCACTACTAGTTGGAATAGCTTCTACCCACTTAGTAACGTAATCAATAGCAACTAGAATATGTGTATATCCATTAGAGGCAGGAAAAGGTCCCATATAATCAAAGCCCCAAACATCAAATGGTTCAATAACAAGAGAATAATCCATAGGAATTTCTTGACGTCTACTAATAATACCAATTCTTTGACATTCATCACAAGACAAGACAAACTTACGAGCATCTTTGAAGAGAGTAGGCCAATAAACACCGGATTGCAATACCTTATGTGCAGTTCTGTCTCAAGCGTGGTGTCCTCCATATGGTTCGGAGTGACACTTGTGTAGGATCTGTTCCTGTTCATGCTCAGGTACACAACGTCTAATAACACCATCTACTCCCACTACTAGGGAAACCCTAGCAGTAGCGCTGGTTTTGTGCTCACTAGTACCGCGGGTAGGCGCGCTACTAATAAGGCGCTACAGCTATTGCTTAGGAGTAACGCGTACCGGCGCGCGCTATTGCTAGGACAAATAGCTGCAGCGTTTTTTGACCCCCATGCTACTGCTAATGAAACTAGTGGCAGTGCGTTTTCTCTCCATCGCTACTAGTATTCATTTTTTATTTTTTTTATTTTTAGTGTATTTATGCGGTTTTCTCTCCGTCGTACAAATATTGGTACAATACCAGTTATGAGGTTTACATCATTATGTCCAGTGTGTCAAATGAAGGTGGATTAGGTTCAAGTGGAGGCAATATGTGGTGCATGTCAAAAGTATACTACTAATCCAAACTTGATCTAGTTTGGACTAGTAGTACTTTCGATGTGCACCACATGTTGCCTCCACTTGAATCTAATCCGCCAACACAAGCTATTTAATCATCATCATAGTAATTACCACCAACATTATTTATTTAATCACCACTAACACTAGCTAATAATAATCATCACAGTCATTACCACCAACACTAGCTATTTTATCATCATAGTAATAGTGTAGCACATCATCATCCTCAAACTCATTTCTAGATAGCTAATCACTCCTGCTGCTCTCTCTTAGGTAAAATAACATAAAACATGTGTAGCTCTCCTCCTTGATCAAGTTACAAGAATGGCAGGGGATATGCTAGTAGAATAGTAAAAACAAATTATAAGTTGAAGCAAATGAAGCATATGTCATGCTTAATTACGAAAAAAGACATGTCATTGTGACTTACTGTATCCACTTCAAAGTTCTCGTCCAGCTTGATGCTGAAGCGCCTATCATCATCTAGGAAGATTCCGTCGCAGAGGCCACGCTCGTCTTCGCAGTATTTGCAAATACCGAAATCCTTTTCATCGTCAGACATTTCCTATGTTCATCGTTAAAACGTTAACTGAATATCGATCTAAGACAACTACCAGGATACTCAACACACAAATTCGGGGCACTCGATATTTCCTACATATTCTGGCACAAGTCATGCCAAAATTCACGGAAAAATCCAGCATGACCTTTGCTAAAATAGGACATATCGAGCGCCTGAAATTTGCCGGAACGGAATTGAATCAACACTCCGGCAAAACATAGGCCACTCGGAGGTGTAACTTGCAAACATGACCGGCCACTTGGGCAAGCACATATCCTATTTGAGCAACACAAGATATACATTTCAAAATATCTTATAGGACTCAAATTAGCATGCATTGAATAAGCAAAAGTAAATCATCGCATGCGTGTTCGTACATTGTCGAATATTATCACTAATACATCCCAAATAGTGTCATACATATAACATCACTAATACAACTAAAACCCTAGCACACGACGGGTATCGGCGCGGGCAGTGGACACCAACAGAGAAGAAACCATCACGGGATCATAGCTCCAGTGAGATCCCTGGAGAACCTGCCAGGTATTGGAGAACCTGTGCTCCAACGCAAAAAAGTAGCGACGGACGTGCGCGTCCTCCTCACTGACATGGTGACGCAGCACCTCCACGGGGTCATTGAGCCTCTGGACCGTCACTGGCCCACGCGACCACCACCAAAGAAGGTTCGGGTCAACGACAGGCTGGCTCCTCACCAACCTGCGCCCCCGGTAGGTAGCGCCTCCCAGTACCACCCCGGTGGAGCCCAGTACCGGACATGGCCCATCTGGTCAAGCAGGTGTCATCCTCCACCGACTCGACGACGAGGATGTGGGATAGGCATCGTCCACATCGATGCGGGAAAAAATGCTTTAACTAAAAAAATAGCAACAAGTTCTTACTAACTAGTTCTATTAATTCAATTAGTTCTTACTGAAAATAAAATTACTATAAATAAGAATAAACTAGTACCTAGCTAACTAGTACCTAGTTCTTACTAACTAATTAGTACCTAGGAACTACTACCCTAATTAACTAACTAGCACTAAAAATAGCCTAGGGTTCATACTAACTAGCACTAAATAGCTAGGGTTCATACTAAGCAAAAAAGAGGGATCGGAAGGGGAGAGTGCTTACAGAGGGCGGGGAGAGAGATGGGGTCGGGGGAGACGGCGGCACCGAGGCGCAGCGAGGCAGGGCCGGGGGAGACGGTTGCGAGGCGGGGTCGGGGGAGACGGCGGCGAGGCGGGTCGAGGGAGATGGCGGTGAGGCGGGGCCGGGGGAGACGGCGGTGAGGCGGGGTCGGGGGAGACGGCCGCGAGGCAGGGTCGGGGGAGACGGCTGCGAGACGGTGGCGAGGCGGAGGCGACGAGGGGGAGAATAGAGAGTGGGGAATTGGGGGAGGAAGCAGAGGAGATGGAATCAGGCCGCGCGGGGGGTTAGGTGAAAATAGCTTTAACAGTAGCGTGGGGAGGAAAAACGCGCTGCTGCTAAAATCCGTAGTAGTAGCACCGTTTCTAGAAGGGTGCTAATACTATACCTAGCACGTCGGGAACGGTGTGGGAATTATAGTAGTAGCGCATTCTGTTCCTCCCGATCTACTGCTAAGGGGGTAACAGTAGCGTGGTTTCGGCAGACGCGCTACTGCTAAGTAGCAGTAGCGCCTCATTTTAGCACGCGCTACTGGTAAGATTCTGTGTATAAGGTTTTCCCTAGTAGTGTCCTTCTTTATAAAGGTGTGGGTCATCCCAGAAGTAATGTCTTAAATCATAAAAGAACTTTTTCTTTTGCTGGTATGTGAAACAAGGTGGTATAAATTTAGCAACAATGTAATTGTCATAATCAACATACCATGGAGCAGCACGAGAAGCATTAATGACCACTAATTGTTCATCAGGAAAGCTATCATCAATAGGTAGTGGGTCATTAAGGACATTCTCTAGCCTAGACAAGTTGTCTGCAACGGGGTTCTCAGCTCCCTTTCTATCAATAATATGCAAATAAAATTCTTGAAGCAAGAGAACCCATCTAATAAGTCTAGGTTTAGCATCTTTCTTTTCCATAAGATATTTAATAGCAGCATGATCAGTGTGAATAGTAACTTTAGAATCAACAAAACAAGGTCTGAACTTATCACAAGCAAATACAACTGCTAAGAATTCTTCTACCTCCTTTTTCCAGGCGGCATCACGGGCTTCACATACCTCCTGGTAGCTGGTTTCCTCCTCCGCCATCTCATTAGTGAACACCACTTGCCTGGCTTTCTTAGCCGGCGGCAGCAACTTCCACAGTCAAAGATTGTACTGTTCCCAAAACCAATCCAAAGTTGAGGGGGGGGGTCCGGCACAACCTCGTCTGGCGGTGCGTAGGGGCCCTCCTCGTCGCTGCTCTTCGACTGAGCGTCCTCGGGGGGCGGCGACTCCTCGTCAGCGTGTGGGAAGACCGGCGATGCCATGGCAGAGATTTGAGAGAGAGGGGGGGGGGCGAGCGAGGGGAGGATGTAGATGAGAATGCAGATGGGACAACGTGAGCAAGGTGGTATTTATTGGCGACCGAATCTAGATCGACGGGAACAGTACACACGCCGATCGCCGAAATTTACGAGTATTGTAGTTTGAATTACACACGATTCCCGCAGCAAAATCCATGTGTGAACTTAATAGCTAACAGTTTCCAATACAGAACCGTGTTTGTTTAATGACATTACATCAAGCAAGGTTTCATGTGTTTCTGCTCTTTTTTATTTTTTTGGAATTTAAATGCCATGGCACTCCATGCTTAATTTGTGTCATAGCCATTAGACCAATATGTTTGAATATTCCTTCCAATTTACTGCAAATGGAATTAAATCGCACACAAGTACACAAAATATGACTTTCCAAACTGTTATGATTAGCTGTTGCATGTACATGTAGTTCAAATTTGAATTACAATCATTAAATGGCTAGAAAATCACTTAAATGTCTTAATATGTCAAATTACCCCTAAAATTTTCCAAAATTTGACATGACAGTTGTATTAGTACTACAAATTTTCTCGTACATTTAAAACACCATCCGTTGCCACTTCACTCCAAATTCGTCTTTCACAGCTAATAAAAAATATCAACAACATCACACACAATTTTTTGTAGGAACCGTTTGTGATGAAAATTTATGGGTCTATTTAAGTTTTCCTCCTTAAGCTTCGCTGGTTCGTCTGCTCCAGTGCCGGCAACCCCCGAATCCACGAATCCTGATCCCCATTCCCGCACCCCTTCTAGCAAAGATGACACCGTGGAAACGTTTTGTGAAGGCCCGTACGATGGCCACATCCTCCCCGAGCGCCCGCGCCTGCGCTAAGAGCACGGACACCTACCCCGAGAGTGCCGCCGCATCCGCGTTGAGCGCGGCCGCATCCGCCGAGAGGGTGTCTACGGCAGCTGACAGGGCAGCTGCAGCAGCCGAGACGGCTGCAGCTACTGCTGCGACGGCGACTGCAAATGCCAAGAGCGTTCGAGCTGTCGTCCGTTTCGCCGATGTTGCCCTGGCCTAGGTCGAGGCCATCCACGCCAAGATCGAGGACGCACACGCCAAGATATTCCAGGCCACCTTAGAATCCAGCATGCAACCCACGTCCGACAAGGTGGCAGTGGCCAAGGAGCACCTGCGTCCTTATGAGATCGCCGAGCGGGAGCTGGAGATGCAGGAGGCGGTGGAGATCAAGGAGCACCGGGAGGAGGAGTTATGCGTGACCGAGGTCGAGGTAGAGAAGAGTCTGTCCGACGAGGAATCGGTGGTGGTGTACCAACGTGAGCTCTGGCGCAGCCACTACTATGAGTACTACAACCTTGTGGATGGCGCCGAGGACGAGGACGAGGACAAGGATGCGGTCGACTTCAGCAGGGGGGACACGGAGTCCACCAACGGCGGCATGTCGCCAGGACAACTCATCGACATCTCATCTCACGCCGGTGATGCATAGGCCGGCGCGGCGGTGGATTTTGTTAAAATATGTGTACTTAGGCTTTGTTTTTAATGCTGGTCTTTTGTTAGAGCAAAGTTTAGGTTAATCAGCTCTGTTTAATTACTCAAATTGCTCGATTGAGTTAGTGTGGTCTGTGTGCTATACACTCTTTTGTGTGCACAAATTGGCAAGCGATGTTAAATTATGCAATGACGTACCCGGGGAAATTTCCACCAAAATTTGATTTATCAAACTCATCCCATGCGTTTAAAGCATAAGAATCAATTGCGGTGCACACAACCATTCAAAGTGAATGGTGTCCGGCGGCACCGCGCGCAAAGTTTCCCTCCACATTTCGAAATTTTTGGCCTACCGCCGAAATATCGACCCCTACGCCCCTTCCCCACCCCCTTTTCTCCCCGGCCACTAGTCACATTTCCCCTATTTCCTCCTTCCTTTCCTCCTTCCTTCCTTCCTAAGCTATAGTCGCTTCCTCGCTTGCTTCCTCGCTCTCGCCATCTTGCATCCAACCGCCGGGGTCGCTATGGTATTCTTCAAATACCTCGCCAGCGGTTCCTCCTCCTCCAACGACTCCTTCACCACCCGGATATGCATCTCTTCTCTCTGTTAGGCTATGACTTGGAATGAAGGATTTTAACCCAGCGGTCGATTTGAGTCATTTCTTCCTCTTGTAGCTCCCTAGGACCATCAGTTGCAATGAATGGAGCGGGGTGGCTGATGATCTGTCTGCTCATTGTCACCATCAATCTCCATGCGTGAAGCTACTTGCTTTTGAATCTGTGGATAGTGGGAGGAAGTTTCTGGCATGTGCGGAGAAGGTTAGACCCTCTTTTGTTGTTACAAATCATTTGTTAGATGTGATTCATACAATGTCATGACCCCAACCCATTCATACCACACCTTCAACCAAACGCATCCTAAGACAGTGTCACAGTTTGTACCTGGTATCTAAAAATGTTGCCATGTCATCAGTGGTGCCATTAGAAAATTATTTGGCACCGCTTCAGTAGTTTGTGCAGCCAACTTGGTCCACACATCCAAGGAACCAAGCAGTAAAATACTAAATCTTTATGGCACGAAGGAACTGGGCATCGGAGCAACTAGGTGCTCCGGAGTCTGGGTCCCTGATTTTTTTGCTGCATTGGCACGGTGTAAGATGTAGCAACAGTTGTCTCTACACCAGTTTTTGCATACATAGTGGACGACCTTAGTGCTATTAGTTCTGTGTTACTAAATTTGTCCATGTACACACCCGTTAGTATCAATTTGCTGTCATACAAACACTGTCACTATGTTGTTGCAGTTATATTTACCTTCCTCATAAAATGTTCAATTTGTTATTTATAGTACATGAGTAAGAACTTGTAGCGTTGTTGTAGTTAATTATAGCTTCTGATGTTTCAAAATTTGGTTGTTGTCTCAATAATAATTAATTCATTTGCACATTGATCTTTTTTAGAAGATATGTCATAATTAACCTGTTTCTTCAGCTTTTCAAAATAAGTATTGGTGATTTTCTATGTTGCTACAAACCCATTTCCCCTACAATTGATACTGATCTAATTTTAAATATTATAGGATGAATGGAAGTATTCTTACTTGGAGTGGGTTGATCAAGAGTGGCCATAGTCTTTGAAGATGTTCCTAGAAAAGCTCTGGAGCATGTATGAGGAAGAGAACAGAGGTAGGCTTAGAGAAAGTGTTGTCAACGCTTAGGAATATTTGAAGATGCGGGATAAAAATAGGAAGGTGGGGAATGAGCTCAGATTTTTAAAATCAGACTTTGCTGAGATGGTGTTGGCGAAGGAGGAAGCACTTTCCTAGTTGGCCAGTGCAAAATAGGTTCTTATTGAATTGAAAGCAGAGGTAGATAAGACGAGCCTGGATGATCTCGATTAGGGAAATGAATATATTGTTCTAATATTTTTCTTATGAAGTTGAAGTAGATATATGTTGTACTATGCTATTTTCAGGTATCTATCGTACTGTGATGTTAAAATATATTTATGTGCTTAATATGAAATTGGCAAACAGTTGTTCGATATGAAATGTGAATTTGCGTAATACTGGAATTATTAATTGTAAACTAATAAACCTGCTAAATGGGTCATAGAACTTTGCAAATGGTTATAGTAGTAAAAGCGCTTATGAATGATAGCCCAATGCCACACAATTTTCTTCATCAAATCGTGTGTGATGTAGTGGATAAAAGCAAATGATTAACCAAGGCAGAGTGTGTGTGATAGTTACCTATCACACACGAGCCTATACATAAACCTGTGTGGGATGTACGTATGAACGGAAACGTTTTCCCTGGATTGACTGTGTGGGATGTACATACGAACGAAAACGTTTTCCCTGGATTGACTGTGTGGGATGTACATACGAACAGAAATGTTTTCCTGGATTGACTATGTGGAATGTACATAAGAACGGAAATGTATTCCTTGGATTGACTATGTGTGATATATATACGAACAAAAATGTTTTTCTAGGATTCACCGTGTGGGATGTACATACGAACGGAAATGATTGGGTTTCGATGCCTCGCCCGGTCGCACACGAGCTCATTTTTGCCCAGCCTGTGTGCCAGGAGGGCCTATCCCCGATGGTTTCTGGGTCATGTGGGAAGGATCCCCCATATCGCCCACACTCACTTGGCGATGGTTCCAAATGTCATCGCAGAAAGGGGTTAAAATCGTGTGTATAGCACCTCGATGTACCAGTGCAAGGGCAAGTTTGATTCACATCTTGGAGTCCTTGCCCCCCATTTCTAGCTTGATTTTGTTGTTTTTCGTCCGAATTCAAAAATCCCCATGAAAAATAGCCCCAAAAATTTTCTTGAAATTTGTTGGATCTTGTGATATTTGGTTGATTTGATCTATGAATTTGGTGTTTGGCAAGTGGATCTACCCCCTACCACCTTTCCCCACCCTCCATCCATCGATTTAGGCCGCAAAGTAGAATTTCCCCCACGGATTCGAAGCTTTTCGTCCACTTCTAGAGGAACCCGTGCACACGGGCCATCGGGACCCCGTGCACACGGGCCACACTTACCCCGTGCACACGGACCATCCAGGGCACTTCGGCCATTTCCTGTTTTGCACCATTTTCAGACCCCACCACCACTTGTGTTCTTCCGCAATATTTGTCGTGGTTGTTTGAGTTTTGGGTTGCGGTTTCTCTCGTTTCCTAAGGTGTTTCGGCTACTTAGGCATGATTTAACGTCATCATCACCTCCACTCGACCATCAACTCGGACTCCACATCGGCTTCGACCAGCATCACCTTCATACCAACCGTAGGCAAGGATGGTAACCTCGACAACACCATAGCATTACCCTTGCCATTACCTTGATTGCTTCGAGCCTCTTTCGCATAGGTTACCCATTGAGACTAGCGAGTTGAGAATTGTCGGGCCGCGCCTTAGTGCACCATAGTGTTACATCTGTCCCCTGCATATATTACTTCTTGATTCGCATTCGGGTTTGCATACCAAGCATTGTGGCATAGTAAAAAAAAGCTTTTAAGAAAAAGAGAAGAGATGCAAAGATCTTATAAGCAATAGCATCGAGGCTAATAGCATAGCTACATCATCTTAGTCACTACATACTCAAGCATACTTGGGATAGTAGACTCCCCGTTTCTCTCTTAGGTTGGTGCACTAGCATATCTAGCCCATTAGAGCAATCGAGTTATGTCTTTCTAGTATCCATGCAACAAGAGCTTTATCCGTGGTTACACATCTTATGCTCATTCCTTGGTTGTGCGGATCCCATTTATCTTCCGTGAGTGTGTTCCTAGTGATATCCTTGGGTTTGATCTATTTGTCTTACTTGCCATTTGTGAATCTTCTCAACTTTTTTGACGTCTTGACTAACATTTGCTTGAATTATTTGTGCAACTTCCTAACCGAGATCCACAAAAGGCCTTTTTACTTGTAGGTGTGAGAAACAAAACCCGGTACCAATCCTACTATCATAGAATCACATGGGATCGTACTTGTTACATCCACAATCCTCGGAAAAGGTAACTTTGGTTTTGTTCTCTCATTTCCTACTAACCACCACCTTCACATGATGGATAGGCCTTCGTCTTCGGTGAACCCTCTCTTCGAGGAACAAGATGACGAACGCGACTACGTCACCAAGAATCACTTCTTCATCGCGCAACGAGCTCTACATCAAGAGAGTGAAGCTTTGGGTGATCGAATCGAGCAACTTGCGACCGAACTACGACAATAGGAAGCATGACAAAGGGACTATTTGGACACCAAGCTCTCCAAACAAATGGATGAATTCCGCAACATGATCGTGATCAGTGCATCTTCCTCAACATATTCAACAAGACGGCGCCACTCAAGTCGCCACTCATTGTCATATTCTACTTCTGATGCGAGTCCTACTCGATGCGATGACACTCAAGACCGCCAAGCGCAAGAAAATCCGTTCCATGGAAATGGCCTCCGAGACCGAGCTCACACACGTGAGCAATCACGACGCCAAGAGCGAGACGCCATGGATTAAGAACAACTACCGCCACATCGTTAACGTCAAGCGTCTCAAGATGGCGATGCAATCCGGCAAGAGCAACAAAGCCGTGAAGCTCAAATTCAAGTGGCTCAAGACGCACTTCAAGAGTCCAATCAAGTCGTTGCACAATGCAGTCACTTAGCACGTGAGCAAGAGGAAGCCCTTTGTCACGCACGACAAGAAGAAGCCGCTAGACGTGAAGAACAACAAGAAAGGCAAAACCGTGAACATATGCCTCGCCCCCTCCATGCCAAGAGTGGCAACAAGCGGATCGAGTGCTTGAAGATCCTCCTCCTCGACAAGACCGATATCAACATCGTGACTATGATGAAGAACTCCGCTACGGCAAGCTCAAGTTCACCATGCCCAAGTTCTTTGGAAGCAATGACCTCGAGGATTACCTTTCGTGGTCATTGAAAGTCGACAAGATATTCCATCTTCACAACTACGACGAGGAAAATAAGATCGCCATGGTATCCCTCGAGTTTCAAGACAATGTCCCCAATTGGTTGGAACAAGTGATCGAGCGACGTCGCGAGAAGGACGAGCCACCGATCATGACTTGGACGCAAATGAAGGACGTCACGCGAGCCTGCTTTGTGCCTACATACTACACACGAGATCTCTTCAAGAAGTTGCAAATCCTCAAGCAAGGCACGAAGATGGTGGAAGAATACTATCTAGAAATCGAGATCGCCATGATACGAGCCAATATCAAAGAAGATGATGAGCAAACAATGGCACGCTTCTTGAACGAACTCAACCACCAAATATGGAAGATTACCGACTTCCAGCCCTACTCAAACCTTCTCGAGCTAGTTCACCAAGCGACCAAGGAGGAACACTAAGTACAAGAAGACTTCAAGTACGCCACATATTCATTCAAGACCTATGGCTCATACACTCATGCTCCTTATACTACGACTTCGGCACCTCCTACCTCGACTAGAGCATCACCAAGTACCGGTGACAAGTCAAATTCCAAACAAGCGACGCCTTCCTTGACTCGTCCCCCAGAAACAAACTACAAGAACAAGACTTCTTCTTCATCGGCACCACCGGACGACCCCGCCAAGACAAGTTCTATCAAGTGCTTCACATGTGGTGGCCATGGACACAAGTCTTTCCAATGCATCAACAAGCGCATCATGATCGCCAATGATGATGGCACGTACGACTCCATGAGTGAAGACGAGATAGAAGATATCGAGCACGTCGCCATGCATCATCAAGTGAACGAAGAAGAAGATGCTCAAGTCTATTGTGACAATGATTCAAGTCCCGCTCTTGTGGTCTCCAAGGCCTTGACGCTTCAACACCAACAAGACGAAGATCAAAGGTGTCACATCTCCCACACCAAGGCCAGCATCAATGGGCGCTCCGTGAAAGTCATCATCGACGGAGGAAGTTGCCACAACTTGGCAAGTGAAGAGCTATGTTCCAAGCTGAAATTGGTCAAGAAGAAGCATCCTCGCCCCTACAAAGTCCAATGGATTGGCGACTCCAGCACAATTCAAGTGGAGCACACCATGCATGTTTCTTTCAAGATCGGCGCCTACGAGGACACCATTGAGTGTGACGTGGTTCCTATGTCCGTGTGCCATCCTCTCTTAGGAAGACCATGGAAATTCAACCGTGGAATCCTCCACAGCAGAAGAACAATCCACTATAGCTTCAAGATGAAGGGAACAGAGTTCATGCTACGACCTATGTCTCCAAGCCAAGTGATCGCCGACAAGCAAGCATCCACCCATCATGGAGAGACTAGCGAGAGAGTCAACCAACACAAAGAGAGTGAGCGCCACAAGCCCAAATTGAGCGACTCTTCGCCAAGATAGAAAAACTTAGTCCTCTTCGCCACCAAAATAGAGATGAGAGAAGTGTGTGAGAACCCATCGAGTGTTATGCACTGTGTCCTATTGTGCAAAGATGAGGTGCCAAAGACTAACAGTCCTAATCCTCTTCCTCTAGTATTGTCTGATTTGTTGCGGGAATTCGCGGATGTCTTTCTGGATGAACTTCCCCCCGATCTTCCTCCTCTACGTGGAATAGAACAACGGATCGACCTCATTCCCGGCGCACCTCTCCCTACCAAGGCTCCATACCGCGTCAACCCTGAAGAAACCAAAGAAATACAAAGGCAAGTCCAACATCTCATAGATCATGGACATGTGCATGCAAGTTTGAGTCCTTGTGCCGTACTGGTAATTCTTCTGCCAAAAAGAGATGGTAGCTTTCTCAAGTGTTCCGATTGTAGACCTATCAATGCTATCACCGTTCAATATAGGCATCCCATTCCACGCCATGATGATATGCTATATGAGCTTAGCGGTGCCTCCATTTTCCCTAAAATTGATCGTAAAAGTGGCTATTACTAAATCCGCATATAAGAAGGTGATGAATGGAAAACCGCTTTCAAAACAGAATTTGGCTTGTACGAGTGGTTAGTTATGCCTATGGGTTATATCCAAAGCACCTAGTGATGAGGATACAAACGTGGGGTAGGGTCATAGGCCTGACCTATACGTCCTACCCAAGGTCACTACCCTAGAAGATAAGAAGTTCAAGAGACAGCAAGAGACCCCCAGTCGAAGATGTCGAGTGCAATCCACTCGACAGTCATGTCACTCGGGAGTCTTCCTCACTATCGTCACTCGACCATCCAGAGAATCACTCGACCTACCGAAGACCAGTAGTCACTCAGCGTGGCAACCGGCAGGCGTTCACTGCGTAGTCTTTAAGGTCATTAACAACACTTAAGGCTGGCGTTACCTGTAACGCCGCTACTTTATGTACATTAAGTCCCTTGTAATGGAGGGTGATGGAGCTCCTGGCATACTCTATATAAGCCACCCCCCTCCTCTGGCACAAGGGTTCGCACCCCCTGTAATATCACACACATAATCCAATCAACCGCCTCCGGGCACCGAGACGTATGGCTGTTACTTCCACTGAGAAGGGCCTGAACTCGTAAACTTTGCGTGTACACCTTCACCATATCTAGGATCTTGCCTCTCCATACCTACCCCCCTTTCTACTGTCAGTCTTAGGACCATGACAGTTGGCGCCCACCATGGGGCCGGTGTCTTAGCGACTTGTTGGTGAAGTTGCAAGTTTACGGATCATCATCATCATGGTTTTCGGCGGCAGATTGGCTGAGGGCCGCGAGATCCGTCTCGGTGCACTCGTTTTCGTTGCAGATGACTCCGCGTGGATTCAAGAAGCTCCCCTGTACATTGAGGCGCTCCCCGTCCGAGGGGCGACGCACTTCCGCGCGTGATTTCACAGCGTCCTTCTCCGGCAGCCATCGACTCAGTATCAGTCGGCTGCGATGGCGTTTTCACTCCCCGCTGTTCGCCGCCGCAAGCGATCCGGTCGATCGCGGCTTCAGCGGTGGATGAAGCACGTGGTGGCTCGGCGTTCGGCCACCTGTCAAGTCATGGCAATCGAGCCCGACAAAACTCTCAACTGGCTCCGCGGAGACCGCATCCGAGTGCGATAGCAGCGACCCTGCGGCCGAAGTCTTGATCGTCGACGGACCCCACAGTCCACCTGGTTTTAGCCGAGAGGACGGCGGAGACAGGGGCGGCGATCTGTTTCGCGTCCACGAGGAGTACCGACCCGAACCCCTCTCTTCACACCAGATGGAAGAACTTCGTCGCCGCAACATGGATGCACTCCACACGCCCATCATTGGAGAAACCCCCGAGGCTCGGGCCTTGGAGGAGGTGCGCCTAGCTAATTTAGCTGAGCGCACTCGAGTGGATGACCTTCAGCGTGCTTTCGACGAGCTTGCTCGGGAGTGGGTCCCTATGTCCAGTCAACGGCAGCTTTTCCCGCCTCCACCCAAGGTATACCGTACTCCGATTCAGAACCTCACAGCTGCGGCCCGAATAGCAGAGTCGATCGAACCTTCCCAGTCAGAGGCTGGCAGAGGGTTGATGCAGATCCGGGCTTTGCTCCGGGCAGCAGGAGAGCAAAGCACAGCAGTGTCTCAGTCGTGGAATAGGATTCACAGCAGATCCGTAGTAGCGGATACAGTTCAGTTGGCCCACAGCCCAAGGTTGCCCCTGCGGCGTGAGGGTCGTGGACAGTATGATCATCCACTCGACCGCGACAATCATCATCAAGGACCCACGCCTCCTCCGAGCAGTGTGTCATATGTGCCTCGGCAGAACGATGATAGACGCCGTCACAGTGGCAAGCGCAGAGCCACAGTCGACCCAAGAGAGCCAGGCTACGACGCAAGATCCATCCTTGTTCAAGGCCTGGTTGACCGGAACAGAGCGCATAGAGAAGACCCTAGCCGAGAGCATCCAAGTGGCGGCAGAGTGCATGTTTCCGGTCCAGAGTGTTTCAGCAGAGCCATCGGGGCGGCAGTGATTCCTCCCAACTTCAGGTTGGCGACCGGAGTTAGTAAGTTCACCGGAGAGTCCAAGCCTGAAACTTGGCTTGAGGATTACCGAGTGGCTGTGCAGATTGGCGGTGGAAATGATGAAGTAGCAATGAAACATCTTCCTCTGATGTTGGAAGGGTCGGCCCGAGCATGGTTGACTCAGTTAGCTCCGAGTAGTATATACAGTTGGGAAGAGCTGGCTCGAGTGTTCGTCAGAACTTTCGAAGGCACTTGCAAACGACCAGCAGGATTGACCGAGTTGCAGCACTGTGTGCAGAAGCCGAGTGAGACTTTGAGAGATTTCATTCTGAGGTGGACCACTTTGCATCACACCGTTGAAAATGTATCAGAGCATCAAGCTGTGTGCGCCTTCAAGGAGGGCGTCGAATACCAAGAGTTGGTCCTGAAGTTCGGTCAGACTGGTGATATGACTCTGACTCGGATGATGGAAATAGCCACCCGGTACGCTAACGGGGAAGAAGAGGATCGACCCCGTAGCGTAAAGAGTAAGCCAGCTGGCCAAGAGACCGGTGGAGGTAATTCCAATCGGAAACAGAAGCATAAGGCTGAGCCCGCAGCACCAGGTGAGATCGCAGCGATGGCTCAAGGAAATTTTAAGGGAAAACCTAAGGGGCCCTGGCCCCCTAAGAAAGTGAAGGATCAGGCAGGAAATGATGTGTTGGATTTATCGTGTCACATCCACACGAAGAAGGACGAAGAGGGGAATCTGATTTACCCTAAACACACCACTCGACAGTGTCGGCTCCTGATCCAGCAGTTCTGAGGAGATCAACCCAGTGAAAAAGGAAGGGAGTCGGACAGAGACGAGGATGAGGAAGAAGACGACAGTTATCTGAAAGTCAATTCGACCCTGATGATTTTTGTTGATGTCGAAAGCAAGAGTCAATTGAAAGTCATCAACAGAGAAGTGAATATGGTCGCTGTGGTCTCAGACAACCATCACATTCGACCAGTCTGACCATCCTGCTCGTGTAGCCACCCCCGGGAGGCAAGCACTCGTGGTCGACCCCGTGGTTGGAGGCACTAGACTGACTAAAGTGCTGATCAACGGTGGCAATGGTCTGAACATCCTTTATGATGAAACCTTGAAGGGGATGGGCATTCTGATGTCCAAGCTGTAAGGGCATATTTATCCCCAAGATGTTTTGGTGATTGATGACAATGCTTGTGTGGACTAATCGTGTGCGTTTAGTTCTTTCAGAGATTCATCCATTGGCACGAGACGATTTCCTCCCCTCGGTGTTGTATTCAAGACGGTGTAGCTCCTTTGTTTTGTTGTTGGTGGACTAGTTTCGTAGGAGTCACCGTACTATCAAGAGGGGATCCGCTTTGGTAAAACTTGGGTGGAATCACACGTACACATCCTTATCACACCCGTCGTCTTTCCTTCCGCATCTCTGGAGCTGCCGTTTTCCCCTTTCTTTGCCTTGCTCTGCCCCAGCAGTAGTACCGCGACCACAGCGGTAGTACCGCCGAAGCTCCCCAGCGGTAGTACCGCTCCAAGCGGTAGTACCGCTCTCCGAACGGTAGTACCGCTTGGGATTTTCGGCCAGAGTACCGCTGTGCGTCTGGGCTACTTCCGCCTTGATTCTCGAACGAAGTTTTTCGTGTCAGGTTTTGCGGCACTAAGGGAGGTAGTAGGAGCGGTAGTACCGCCCTAAGTGGTAGTACCGCTCTTCCCTAGCGGTAGTACCGCTCTTCCCTAGCGGTAGTACCGCCCTGGGGACAGGGCCCCGGGCAGCACGGCAGTACCGCTGGGTTGAGCGGTAGTATCGCCCGTAGCGGTAGTACCGCCCTTCCCTAGAGGTAGTACCGCTCTGTGCGGGGCTGGTGAGTGGGATAACGGTTGGTTTGTTCCTCCCACTATAAAAGGGGGTCTTCTTCCCCAAAGTTGACCTACCTCTTTCCCCCAAAGCTCCATTGTTGCTCCAAGCTCCATTTTCTCCTGATCTCTCTCCCTAGCCAATCAAACTTGTTGATTTGCTCGAGATTGGTTGAGAGGGCCCAGATCTACACTTCCACCAAGAGAAATTTGATTCCCCCCACTTATCCCTAGCGGATCTTGTTACTCTTGGGTGTTGAGCACCCTAGACGGTTGAGGTCACCTCGAAGCCATACTCCATTGTGGTGAAGCTTCATGGTGTTGTTGGGAGCCTCCAAGTGTTGTGGAGATAGCCCCAATCTTGTTTGTAAAGGTCCGGTTGCCGCCTTAAAGGGATCCAATAGTGGAATCACGACATCTCGCATTGTGTGAGGGCGTGAGGAGATTACGGTGGCCCTAGTGGCTTCTTGGGGAGCATTGTGCCTCCACACCGCTCTAACGGAGACGTACTTCCCCTTAAAAGGAAGGAACTTCGGTAACACATCCTCGTCTCCACCGGCTCCACTCTTGGTTATCTTGTCCCTTTACTTTTGCGAGCTTACTTGAGTTATATCCATTGCTTTCTTGTGTGCTTATTGTCTTTGCATCATATAGGTTGTCCATGTAGTTGCACATCTAGACAACCTATTTCATTGCAAGATTTAAATTGTTAAAGAAGAGTCTAAAAATTGTTAGTTGCCTATTCACCCCCCCCCCCTCTAGTCAACTGGTATCAGGGCCTTGTCTCTTTATTAAGGACTTTGCCGTCCGAAGAGTATGGTTGACACCCACGACGGTGCGGAGGAGCACTTCGGTGTGAATCCCATCTCGTCCACGGCCGAAGGGGGAGCCTCGGTCTCTCGTGAGGAATTCAATGTGGCTTTAGACACATTGAAAACCTCCATGACGGCCGAGGTTAAAAGCATCTTTTCTGATTTCTTAGACGGACTTAAACTATCTACCTCGCCGATGAAAGTGGGTGATCCCACTAACAAGATGACGGATGCTACCTCCGACAAGGGGGAAGCTAACAGTGAAAAGAGTCCATCTACTAGTGGTAGAAATGGCACCGGCATTTTTGCCAATGTGGAACCCCCAGTGTATAGAGGACCGATCCCCTCTACTCATTTGAATCATGCCGGTCCTCCTCCTAAATATGTGAAAATGAAGATTTTGACGCTTGGCTTTATCGCTTCAAGCGTCACTTAAAACATGTGAACACTAACCTTTGGAGAATTATTGAAGAAGGTTTCTATCCTCATGATCCAAGCAACTTCACCCCTCGAGAAGAAGTGGACAATCAATTCAATGAGAGTGCTCTCTTCATCATCCAAGATGCAATCCTTCCCGAAGATCTCCCTCATCTTCGACCTCATGCCATGGCTAAAGAAGCATAGAAATGTGTCGAGCATCTCTATCAAGGAAGTGCTACCATTCAACGCTCCAACTATGAAGTGGTGCAAGATGAAGCCGATAAGTTTGCAATGAAAGAGGATGAAGAACCTCATGAGCTCTTTCGAAGAGTGACCAAACTCGCGGTCGCACTCCGAGATCATGGGAGCAAGGACACGGATGACAACTGGATCAAGCGCAAGTTCCTCAAGGCCATGATGCCCTACAACAAGGCCATGTCCTCCGTCATTCGCCAAAGACCGGACTTCCACTCCATGACCTCTGATGAAGTGTTGGATGAGTTTGTTGCAATGAGCATCTTGGACAAGACCGCCGACAATGCGGTGCTCCATTCCCAAAGGGCAAAGAAGCCCAATCTTGCCTTGAAGGCCAAGGTTAGTGTGGAAGAAGAAGAATAAGAGGAAGATGAGGAGAGCAACCCCGAGGACACGAAGTATGATTATCATGAGCACATGGCTCTTGCCTCAAGACAGTTTTGGAGTAAGAAGAATACAAGACCCAACTTCAACAAGAACAACTCAAGTGGCCTCAAGGGGAAGCAACGAGTTAGAACTTGTTTCAACTGTGGCAATGTTAGCCATTTCATTGCGGATTGTCCCTACGAGAAGCGGGAAGACAATGGTGGCAAGTTCATCCGAAAAGACAAAGCCAAGTCCTTCCCCAACAAGAACAACTTCACCAAGAAGACTCCTTCTCGCGGGTTGGTGGTTCAAGAAGAATACCGTGAGGATGACGATGATGATGAAGATGGTGAAACAATGGCCATGGCATCCGTTGCCATTGTCACAACTCCCCGGGTGTCTCTCTTCGATGCACCTAACGAGAACATCACCGCCAAGTGCCTCATGGCTAAGGCCACCAACAAGGTAACCTCCAACATTAAAACCACCATTATTCCTAACCCTCCTTCAACGGATGACTTTGATAATGGTAAGGGGTCTAATGAGGAGATCAATGAATTTGAGTCCTTCATGAGTAAGCTCAAGGGCAAATCCAAGAAGCACTTTGTTGCTCTCTTGGAACAACTTGGTGAAGCCAATGACATGATCGAGGCTCACGAAGAAACCATCTCTAAGATGGAAAGTCATAGTCGTGACTATGCCGATGAGATATCGGATCTCTCTAATGCTCTTGAGGAAGAGCGTGAGCATCGTTTGGCTCTTGAGGAGTCACACAACGATGGTCATGCTAAACTAAAGAAAGATCTTGATCATGCTCTTGTTGTGTCTCGTGTTCTAGCTTCCGAGAAGGCTAAACTTGGGGTTGATCATGTTAGACTCACGGAGGAGTTTGATGTACTTGACAAGGCCCACAAGGTCTTGAAAGGTGCTCATGCTACCCTCAAGGAGTCTCATGCTCAACTCCAAGTTAAGCTAACCAAGGAAAAGGCCACATTTCCTCACATGGTCTTAATTGATAATGCAAATGCTACTAACCCATGTTGTGAGCATGTGCATCTTGTGGAGGAGAATGCCAAGTTGAAGGAACAACTCAAGAAAGGTCTTGTGTCATGCATACAAGGCGAGAAGAACCTAAATGACCTTTTGAGCAATCAAAAGGAAGTTGTGGGCAAGGAGGGAGTTGGGTTCTCACCCAAGTCCAAGAACAAGAACAAGAACAAGGAGAAGAAGAGCAAGACCGATCGACCTCCTCTGCTCACGCAAACCTTTGTGAAGGAGGGAGAAGGTGCTCCTAAGGAGAAGAAGAACAATGGGAAGAGTGATGATGCAAAAGAGCGCAAAGCCATCTCTCCCAACAAAGTCGGTGACTTTAACCCATCTTATGTGTTGTGCCGTGCTAGTGATGGGCATGTTTATGCTAAATTTGTTGGTTCTCCTTATGAGTACATTGAATGGTCTATTTGGGTTCCTAAGACCCTTGTTACTAACATCAAAGGACCCATTACTCAATGGGTACCTAAAACCAAGCATTGATCTCTTCTAGGTGTTCGCTTCTAGTGGAGGATCATGGTTGCTCGATAGTGGAGCAACAAATCATATGACCGGGAGCAAGGACTTGGTGGTGGACGTGCACAAGATCCCATCTATTCCCACCAATGTCGAATGGGGTGATGCCTCACATTCTAAGGTATTGGGTCTTGGCAAGGTTGTCATTTCTCATGATCTAACGATCGAGAAAGTCATGCTTGTTGAGTCCCTTGCGTTCAATTTACTTTCTGTTCGTCAACTCGCACTCATGGGCTTTGCCACCTTCTTTGATATTGATATTGTGTCTCTCTTGTGGAGCAAGACTCTTAAAGTAGACTTTGTTGGGCATGTCGAGAACGGTCTCTATGTGATTAACTTTTCGGAGCAACCCACTAAGACCGCGACATGCCTAATGGCTAAAGTTGATGTGGGATGGCTTTGGCATCGCCGTTTAGCCCACGTCAATATGAGATCTTTGCAAAGTCTTCTCGAGGGGGACCATGTTCATGGACTAACAAATGTTAGTTTTGCCAAAGATCGTGTTTGCAGTGCTTGCATCGAAGGAAAGCTTCATGAGACGGCTCACCCTCCCACGACTATCATCTACTCGAAGAGACCCTTGGAGCTCCTACACATGGACCTCTTCGGGCCTCCATCCTTTGAAGGTCTTGGGGGTAGAAAGTATTGCTTGGTGATTGTGGATGATTATTCAAGATACACTTGGGTATACTTCTTCAAGAGGAAGAGTGAGACTCAACAAACCGTCATCGACTTTGCAAATGAAGCTCAACGTCAACATAATGCAAAGATTCTGACAATAAGAAGTGACAACGGCACCGAGTTCAAGAACTACACCTTGGATGAGTTTCTTAGTGATGAAGGGATCAAGCATCAATATTCTGCACCATATACCCCTCAACAAAATGGTGTTGCGGAGAGGAAGAACCGGACGTTGATGGATGCGGCAAGGACCATGATGGCGGAGTTCAAGTCTCCATACAACTTTTGGGCCGAAGCCATCAACACAGCTTGTCATGCATCCAATCGGCTCTATCTCCGCAAAGGCTTGAACAAGACTCCGTATGAGATACTCACCGGGAACAAGCCCAATCTCAAGTACTTCCGGGTGTTCGGGTGTAAGTGTTTCATTCTCAAGAAAGGTGTTCGTTTTTCTAAATTCGAGGCTAGAGCTCATGAGGGCATATTTGTTGGTTATGCTACAAACTCTCATGCTTACCGTGTTCTCAACAAGTCCAACGGACTCATTGAGGAGACGTGTAACGTAGAGTTTGATGAAAATAACGGCTCCCAAGTGGAGCAAAGTGGTACTTGTGATGTAGGTGATGAAATTCCTCCCCAAGCCATAAGAAGAATGGGTATTGGTCATATCCTACCCATTGAGGAACCCCTTGTGGCTGAAGGAGAAGGACAATGCTCCACCTCGGTGGAGCCTTCACCTACTCAAGACCCACACGCTTCCGAATAACAAAGTGAAGGCCCTCAACCTAGGGAACAAGACCAAGGTCAAGATCAATCACAAGATGGTGGTGAACCTCCACATGATGCCCAAGGTCAAGTTCTTCCCCTCGAGCAAGTTCAAGATCATGAGCAAGCTCAAGATCAAGAACAAGCTCATGACGACGCTCAAGATGATCAAGTGAACCCTCCACCTTCGACATCCAAGGAGGAGTTGGAGCGTTGTGCCGCGAAGATTGCTTCCAAACTCACCACCAAAGGTCATCTCATGGAGAATGTGGTTGGAAGCCTAAGAAAGGGGGTAAGCACTCGTAGACAATTAGCAAACTATTGTGAACATCATGCATTTGTCTCTTGTGTTGAACTGCATAAGGTCTATGAGGCGCTCGAAGACTCGGATTGGCTCAATGCCATGCATGAAGAACTCAACAACTTCGAGTACAACAAGGTGTGGAGATTGGTGCCAAGGCCTTCCGGGAACCATAACATCATTGGAACCAAGTGGGTCTTCAAGAACAAGCAAGATGCTCATGGGAACATCATTCGCAACAAGGCAAGATTGGTAGCACAAGGCTACTCCCAAGTCGAGGGTATCGACTATGGTGAAACCTTTGCTCCCGTTGCTCGCCTTGAATCCATTCGTTTGTTGATTGCTTATGCTTCCCATCACAACTTTAAGTTGCAACAAATGGATGTTAAAAGTGCTTTTCTTAATGGTCCTATTAATGAGTTGGTCTATGTCAAGCAACCCCCCGGGTTCGAGGATCCCTTCTTCCCGGATCATGTGTATCAACTCGATAAGGCGCTCTATGGCCTTAAACAAGCCCCATGTGCATGGTATGACCACCTTAACGAGTTGTTACAAGATCGTGGATTTGAAGTGGGGCTAATCGATCCCACTCTCTTTACTAAGAAGGTCAAAGGGGAGTTGTTTGTATGCCAACTATATGTTGATGACATTATCTTTGGTTCCCCTAACAAAGCTTTCAATGAAGAATTTGCCGCTCTCATGACCTCTGAGTTCAAGATGTCTTCGATGGGAGAGTTGAAGTTCTTCCTTGGTTTTGATATCAAACAAAGAAGAGAAGGTACCTTCATCAACCAAGCCAAATACACTCAAGACATGCTCAAGAGATTCAAGTTAAGTGATGTCAAGCCGGCCTCTACTCCAATGCCCACCAAGTGCCAACTTGACATTGATCCCAATGGTAAAGCGGTGGATCAAAAGGTATATCGCTCCATGATTGGCTCCTTGCTTTACCTTTGTGCATCTAGACCGGATATCATGTTGAGTGTGGGGATGTGTGCACGGTTTCAAGCTGCACCGAAGGAAAGTCACTATGTGGCGGTCAAGCGAATCTTTCGATATTTGGCTCATACCCCAAACTTTGGCTTATGGTACCCAAGAGGGGCAAACTTCAAGCTTGAAGGATTTACGGATTCTGATTGGGCGGGAGACAAAGTGGATAGGAAGTCCACTTCCGGAGGGTGCCAGTTTCTTGGGTGCTCTTTGGTGAGTTGGTCTTCCAAAAAGCAAAGTTGTGTATCTCTCTCGTCCACCGAAGCTGAATATGTGGCGGCCGGTAGTTGTTGTGCACAAATCCTATGGATGAGGCAAACTTTAAAGGAATACGGTGTCATTTGTGACAAAGTGCCTCTTTGGTGTGACAACGAAAGTGCCATCAAGATTTCTCTCAACCCGGTGCAACACTTCAAGATGAAGCACATTGAGATTCGGTATCATTTCATCCGGGATCACATTAGGCGAGGAGAGATCGAGCTCAAGTATGTCAACACTCATGATAACCTTGCAGATATTTTCACGAAGCCCTTGGATGAAGCAAGATTTCGCGAGTTAAGGCATGAGCTAAATATCATTGATTCGAGCAATGTGACTTGAACCCTTGCACACCCCACCCCACTCAACTTGGTATCTAGCTTAGATGTAGGCATGGACATAGGGGGAGTGTTGTTCTCTCAATGAACTTTCCTTCCCCCCATTATGCATAAAACGATCAACTCTTTCACATTAGCCATTTTTGATGGTACTTGTGCTTCAAAGACGAGTTTTGGTCATGGCCCAAGGATAATTCTTCGCGGTGCCATACCAATTGACTCAAACATAGGTGGCTCCGGCCACCGCCCTCTCCTGAGAGAGGCCAGAGCTTGCTCTGTTTCGTGTGGTTGTTTGTGTTTGAGTTGTTTCTGTTCAGTTGTGTGTGTGTGTGTTGCCGCGTCGGTCCTCTCATTCTTTTGGCCTTGCTTTCCATTTCTTTTTGAGCGTTAGCCGTTGGTCTAGAATCCGTGTGGTTGCTAAAGAGGTACTACCGCTGGTGGCGAGCGGTACTACCGCTCTTAGCGGTACTACCACCCTCCAGCGCGGTACTACCGCTCCTAGCGGTACTACCGCCCTCCAGCACGGTACTACCGCTGTGAGGTGCGGGTTGGGGGTTATATCGGGGGAAGGGGGATTTTCTTCTCCCCCATACCCATTCGCTCACCCCCTTCACCCTGTTCGTCTCTCTCTTCAGCAACCGGCGCCGCGGGAGGGCTCCGGCGGATCTCCCTCTCCGGGGCGCCCCTCTCCGTTTCCTTTGGTGGAATCGATCCCCACCTTGTCCTCTTGCCATGGATGCCGGTATTGCCCCCGTTCCCTGTTTCCTTTTGTCTAGATTTCCAATCTAGCTTTCTAGGGGCAATAGCAGTTGCATCTCTAGATTTTTGTCCAGATCTAGGCTTGAGTAGGATGGAGAATGCGTCTAGACTGTTTGGATTAGTGTTTGGTTGGAGTATTTTTGAATTTGGTAGGACAGTAGTACCGGATCTGACCACAGCAGTAGGAAACTGTTGTTTCCCTGCCTCGAGCGGTACTACCGCTCTCTCCAGAGAGGTACTACCGCTTGAAGCGGTACTACCGCTCAAGGGTCAGGGTACTACCGCCTTCTACCAGGTTCCGTCATACTCCTACCTCTCAGTGATCCTCTTTGTTCGTGTTTGTGGCTTACGCTCGTTCTTTCTGGTTGTTGCGTGTTTGTGTGTGTGGTTCCAGGTGATGAGGTTCCTGAGCATCAGGCTCGTCGTGTCAACCCCGGTCGTTCCTCGTCCAAGCGCTACCGCACCACTAAGCCCACTGAGCCTGCCGGAGGATCTTCTAGTGCTCCACCTCCTCCTCAACTGCAGAAGAAGCCTGGGGTCAAGCCAAGGTCAGGCAAAACCGTGCCAGAAATGCCGCCCAAGGAGTTCTAGGCAAGGCGCCGCCGCAACCCGTATGAGGTCGACCAAGATTCCACTTTGTTCAACCGTCCGTTCTGGAACAGGTTCCAGTTTGGCATCTACTTTGATGTTCTCAAAGCCAAGAAGAATCTCTATGTCAACGTGCACTCCATCGACACCGAGCATATGGAGAACGATCCTGACTACTTTGGTGAAGCTCTTCAGATGTGCACTCAGCTGAACATTCTCGAGATCATGCAATTCAACAAGGACTATGGTGCTGATATTGTGGCCCAATTCTATGCCACGGTTCATCTTGGGACTGATGAGGACAGGACACTGACTTGGATGACAAATGGCAAGTTGCTTTAAGTCAAGTGGAAAGCTTTCATGCAGTTGATTGGGGTGGAAGATCTAGGTCTTGAGTCTACTGTCGGCTTTCGCCCCCACCGTCACGCCAATGCCACTCACAAGCAAGCTCTGTGGCCCTACTGCACTCTAAGGATCAACCCTGAGATGAAGAAGGAAACCTATGAGTTGCCTGCCTATCTGGATATTCTTCACCGTATCTTCAGAGAGACTCTTTTCCCTCGCATCGGGAATCTAGACCAGGTTCACTCTTATCTCGTGGACATGCTTCTCTTCTATCAGCGGGAGAAGGGGCAGAACACCGGAGATTCCTTGGATATCTCTCATGTTATGTGGTCTGAGTTGGTTTCTGCTATCTCCGAGCGCAAGTGCCTGATTTATGGTCCGTTCATTATGCTGCTCATTGAGAAGGCCTGGGATCGTGTCTATCCCAAGGATGACTGGGGCACTCATGCCCCTAGGACTGGAGTTCCGTCATCTGCTGCTGCCATGGAGACTGAGGAGGAGATTGGGGCTGAGGCTGAGGATGAAGATGATGACTACGTGCCTTCTGAGGCAGAGCCCTCTTGGGCCAAGAAGCTCAAGATCAAGGTGAAGAAGCTGTTTTGCATGGAGTCTCATGGTCAGTACATGACTCATGTGGCTGAGAAGAAGGCTCGAGGTCGCCACAAGGAGCTCATGCGTCAGTTGGGTGCTATTGTGATTAGTGGTTCTGAGGATCAGCTTACCAAGGAGGAGGAGTGGATTCAGCAGCACTGCCCTTGGACTGATTTTGATGCTGAGCACTTCCCGGCTGACGATGGTAGCGCAGATGATCCCTCTGAGATCTGATGGGTGTCCCTCGTTTGCCTTCACCTGGAACCGTAGCAGCACTCCCTCTCCTTTTTGGTGTCTCGATGCCAAAGGGGGAGAGAGTTTAGGGATTTGTGCCTTGTGTCTTCCGTCTTCTGTGTTTGTGCTTTCGCTTGTTGCTTTATTTGGTTTGTGTCAATGAGACCTAAGTTCTGGTTCTGTCAGTGAGACCTAAGCTCGAGTCATATGGTGTGAGACATATGCTACCTTACCTTTCCAGTATCATTATCTATGTCTATCTAGCTTATGAGTTGCATGCTTATCCTGTTATCTATATGTTGCTCTCATATATCTTGCTTAGGTAGTTGGTCTCTAAAATGTAGGGGGAGCATTGATCCTGGCATCCGTGCCGTGCAGTCCAAAGCACTTATCGTAGCACACATCCAGGGGGAGCCCTTCTACATTTTAGGACGGTTGTGTTTTTGCGCTTATCCTATATCTATCATATTGTGCAAATCCCGTATTGTCATAAATCCACCAAAAGGGGGGAGATTGTAAGGGCGTATTTATCCCCAAGATGTTTTGGTGATTGATGACAATGCTTGTGCGGACTAATCGTGTGCGTTTAGTTCTTTCAGAGATTCATCCATTGGCACGAGACGATTTCCTCCCCTCAGTGTTGTATTCAAGACGGTGTAGCTCCTTCGTTTCGTTGTTGGTGGACTAGTTTCGTAGGAGTCACCGTACTATCAAGAGGGGATCCGCTTTGGTAAGACTTGGGTGGAATCACACGTACATATCCTTATCACACCCGTCGTCTTTCCTTCCGCATCTCTGGAGCTGCCGTTTTCCCCTTGCTTTGCCTTGCTCTGCCCCAGCGGTAGTACCGCGACCACAGCGGTAGTACCGCCGAAGATCCCCAGCGGTAGTACCGCTCTCAGAGCGGTAGTACCGCTCCAAGCGGTAGTACCGCTCTCCGAACGATAGTACCGCTTGGGATTTTCGGCCGTAGTACCGCTGTGCGTCTGGGCTACTTCCGCCTCAATTCTCGAACGAAGTTTTTCGTGTCGGGTTTTGTGGCCCTAAGGGAGGTAGTAGGAGCGGTAGTACCGCTCTTCCCTAGCGGTAGTACTACCTTGGGGTCAGGGCCCCGGGCTGCGCGGCAGTACCGCTGGGTTGAGCGGTAGTACCGCCCGGAGCGGTAGTACCGCCCTTCCCTAGCGGTATTACCGCTCTGTGCGGGGCTGGTGAGTGGGATAACGGTTGGTTTGTTCCTCCCACTATAAAAGGGGGTCTTCTTCCCCAAAGTTGACCTACCTCTTTCCCCCAAAGCTCCATTGTTGCTCCAAGCTCCATTTTCGCCCGATCTCTCTCCCTAGCCAATCAAACTTGTTGATTTGCTCGGGATTGGTTGAGAAGGCCCAGATCTACACTTCCACCAAGAGAAATTTGATTCCCCCCACATATCCCTAGCGGATCTTGTTACTCTTGGGTGTTGAGAACCCTAGACGGTGGAGGTCACCTCGAAGCCATACTCCATTGTGGTGAAGCTTCGTGGTGTTGTTGGGAGCCTCCAAGTGTTGTGGTGATAGCCCCAATCTTGTTTGTAAAGGTCCGGTTGCCGCCTTCAAGGGCTCCAATAGTGGAATCACGGCATCTCGCATTGTGTGAGGGCGTGAGGAGATTACGGTGGCCCTAGTGGCTTCTTGGGGAGCATTGTGCCTCCACACCGCTCTAACGGAGACGTACTTCCCCTTAAAAGGAAGGAACTTCGGTAACACATCCTCGTCTCCACCAGCTCCACTCTTGGTTATCTTGTCCCTTTAATTTTGCAAGCTTACTTGAGTTATATCCATTGCTTGCTTGTGTGCTTATTGTCTTTTCATCATATAGGTTGTCCACATAGTTGCACATCTAGACAACCTATTTCATTGCAAGATTTAAATTGTTAAAGAAAAGTCAAAAATTGTTAGTTGCCTATTCACCCCCCCATCTAGTCAACCATATCCATCCTTTATGATGAAACCTTGAAGGGGATGGGCATTCCGATGTCCAAGCTTACCGAGAGCAATATGAGTTTTCATGGTGTTATCCCTGGAAAGAAAGCCGAATCACTCGGACATATCGCTCTCGACGTGGTTTTCGGTGATTCCAAGCATTACCGTAAGGAGAAGTTGACGTTTGAAGTCATGGATTTCCAGAGTGCTTACCATGCCATTCTGGGTAGGCTGGCCTACGCACGTTTTATGGCTCGACCATGTTACATGTATCTCAAGTTGAAGATGCCTGGCCCCAAAGGTGTGATCACAGTGACTGGCAATCGGCAGAAAGTAGAGGAATGCTTCGAGAAAGGTTCCAAAATTGCCGATGCGCAGATGGCAGCAGTTGAATTCCGAGAGTATCAGAAGAATGCAGATCCGAGTGATTTGCTCCGAGCCAAGAAGCCTGCTACGGATTCTGCATTTCAGTCGACTGGTGAAACGAGGCCGATTCATATTCACCCGACCGATCCCAATGTTGCACCGACTCATATATCAACAACACTCGACAGAAAATAGGAAGAAGCGCTCATCCAGTTCCTCCGTGAGAACTGGGACATCTTTGCATGGAAACCCTCTAACATGACAGGTGTTCCCATGGGACTGGTTGAGCACCGTTTGCGTGTTGACCCAAGGTAAAACCCATCAAAGAGCATATTCGGCGGTCCACCGTGCAGAAGAGGAAAGCGATTGGCGAGGAAGTGGCTTGGCTGCTAGCAGCAGAGTTCATCCATGAGATCTACCACTCCGAGTGGCTTGCCAATGTAGTCATGGTCCCTAAGAAGGATGATTCACTTCGTATGTGCATCGATTTCAAGCATATCAATCGGGCCTGCCCGAAAGATCACTTCCCTCTCCCCCGCATCATTCAGATTGTTGACTCGACCGCGGGGTGCGAGCCCTTGTCTTTTTTGGAGGCATATTCCGGGTATCATCAGATACGACTGTATGGTCCCGATGAAATAAAAACAACTTTCATCACCCCGTTCGGGTGCTTTTGCTATGTCACCATGCCATTTGGTCTTAAAAATGCTGGAGCCACATTCATGAGAATGATTCAAAAGTGCCTGCTCACTCAAATCAGTCGGAATGTGGAAGTATACATGGATGATATTGTGGTCAAGTCTCGCAAAGGTTCCGACCTATTGACTGACCTAGCAGAAACCTTTGCCAACCTAAGAAGGTACGATATTAAGCTTAATTCGTCAAAGTGCACATGCGGAGTTCCAGGTGGAAAGTTACTCGGTTTTCTCATTTTCGAACGAGGGATTGACGCCAATCCAGAAAAAGTTGATACCATCCTCCGAATGAAATGCCCTATGCGAGTGCATGACGTTCAGAAGCTCACTGGTTGTTTGGCCGACTTGAGTCGATTCATTTCTCGTCTCGGTGAAAAGGCCTTGCCTCTTTACTGACTGATGAAGAAATATGATAAGTTCGAGTGGACCGAGGAAGCTGATGCAACTTTTACAGAGCTCAAAACCCTGCTGTCCACCCAACCGGTGCTCGCTGCGCCAATCAGCAAAGAGCCTTTACTGCTTTACATTGGAGCCACTGGACAAGTTGTCGGTACATTACTCACGGTCGAGCGTGTAGAGGAAGGAAAATCTTACAAGGTTCAGTGCCCAGTTTATTATCTCTCTGAAGTTTTGACTCCATCCAAGCAACGATATCCACATTATCAAAAGCTTGTCTATGGAATATACATGACCATGAAGAAGGTTGCACATTATTTCTCTGATCTCTCAATTACAGTCGTCAGTGTCGCACCACTATCTGAAATTCTGAATAACAGAGATGCAACTGGTCGAGTAGCAAAATGGGCGATTGAACTCCTTCCATTGGATATCAAGTTTGAGGAAAGAAAGCTATCAAGTCCCAAGCAATCGCAGATTTCCTCGCCGAGTGGATTGAACAGCAATTGCCGACTCAAGTTCACTCGGAGCATTGGACTATGTTCTTTGATGGCTCCAAGATGTTGAATGGTTCAGGTGCTGGGGTAGTATTGGTATCCCCCCGTGGAGATAGGCTTAGCTATGTTCTCCAGATCCATTTTGATTCCTCCAATAATGAAGCCGAATATGAAGCACTTTTATACGGGTTGTGTATGGCCATTTCACTCAGCATCCATCGCCTTATGGTCTACAGCGACTCATATTTGGTGGTTAATCAAGTGATGAAGGAATGGGATGTCAGGAGCCCGGCCATGATTGGTTATTGCAATGCAGTAAGAAAGCTGGAAAAGAAGTTTGAAGGGTTGGAACTTCACCATATACCCGCGACTGAAAAATCAAGCTGCAGATGAGTTGGCAAATATATGATCAAAGAGAGAGGCCATTCCCCGTAATGTGTCTTTGGAACATATTCATTCACCTTCAGTTCAAGAGGATCCTTTCACTGAAGGGTCACCACAACCCAAGAGTGCCACAGATCCGACTGAAGTCGAAGTCCCAGCCGTGGTCGACTTGGTCATGGAGGTTTTGGTCATCACCCCCGACTGGACAATGCCGTACATCGCATACATTCTTAGGAAAGAACTTCCAGAGGATGAAGAAGAGGCTCGACAGATCGTCCGACGGTCTAAAGCCTTTACCGTGGTAAGAGGTTAGTTGTTCAGAGAAAGTGTAACCGGGGTCTGCCAGAAGTGCATCACACAAGAAGAAGGCCGAATGATCCTCAATGATATTCACTCGGGGACATGTGGTCACCATGCGTCCTCTTGGATTATCGTGGCCAAAGCATACCGAGCCGGATTTTACTGGCCACGCGCCAATGAGATGGCAAAAGAAATAGTGGACAAGTGTGAAGGCTGTTAGTTTTACTCCAACATGTCCCATAAACCTGCATAAGCTCTGAAGACTATTCCACTCATCTGGCCTTTTGCTGTTTGGGGATTGGACATGGTCAGACCCTTGAGGACCGGCAGGAGCGGATTTACCCATGTGCTGGTGGCAGTCGACAAGTTTACCAAATGGATCAAAGCCAAGACCATTAAAAACCTTGAAGCAAGTACTGCTGTGAGTTTCATAAGGGAATAGATATTCAGATATGGTGTTCCGCACATCATCATCACGGGCAACGGGTCAAAATTCAACTCTGATGAATTCAGAGCCTTTTGTGCTTCCCAAGGCAGGAGGGTCGATTACGCCTCGGTCGCTCATCCTCAGTCGAATGGGCAGGCTGAGCGAATGGATTGATTCTCAAAGGACTGAAACCCCGGTTGATGCGTGACCTCAAGCATGCAGTAGGGGCTTGGGTTGATGAGCTCCCATCAGTGCTTTGGGGATTGAGGACAACTCCCAATCGGTCGACTAGACGGACTCCATTCTTCTTAGTCTACAGAGTCGAAGCCGTACTCCCAAGTGATTTGCTCCACAACGCACCCCAAGTCGAACTCTTCTCAGAAGAGGAAGCAGAGCAGGCTCGGCAAGATGCAGTCGATCTCCTGGAAGAAGAAAGAGAGATGGCCTTGATCCAGCCGACCATTTATCAGCAAGAATTGCATTGATTCCATTCCAGAAACGTAAGGGGTCGGGCATTTCAAGAAGGAGACCTGGTTCTTCGAGTAGACCAGCAGAAGCCACACAAGCTCGCTCCTGCTTGGGAAGGCCCTTTCGTCGTCACCAAAGTGCTCCACAATGGAGCATATCGTCTCTTCAATGTCGAGCACAACAAAGATGAACCATGGGCTTGGAACGCGGAACTGCTCCGCCCTTTTTACTCTTAAGTATTTAGACTGATGAGATGTAATAAGAAGTACATTTTAGTTTGGTTATCAAAAGACATAATTTTATAGTCTTCCGAATGATTGTTGTTTATTTCTTTTTTACATGTTGCCTTAGCTACGAATCCGTTTCGCCTAAGATGAAGAGAAAATCCTACCGAGTGATGAGTCTGCCTCTCACTTGGGGGCTTAGCTGCAGTCCAGTACACACCTAAGTGGTAAAAATCCTACCGAGTGGTGAGTCTGCCTCTCACTCGGGGGCTTAGCTGCAGTCCAGTACTCACCTAAGTGGTAAAAATCCTACCTAGTGGTGAGTCTGCCTCTCACTCGGGGGCTTAGCTGCAGTCTAGTACTCGCCTAAGTGGTAAAAATCCTACCGAGTGGTGAGTCTGCCTCTCACTCGGAGGCTTAGCTGCAGTCCAGTACTCGCGTAAGTGATAAAAATCCTACCGAGTGGTGAGTCTGCCTCTCACTCGGGGGCTTAGCTGCAGTCTAGTACTCGCCTAAGTAATAAAAATCCTACCGAGTGGTGAGTCTGCCTCCCACTCGGAGGCTTAGCTGCAGTCCAGTACTCGCCTAAGTGATAAAAAGTCCTACCAAACGGTATGGTCGGCCATGTCCCCCCCCCTAAGTTTGAAAAATCCTACCGAGTGGTGAGCAGTCCTCCCACTCGGGGGCTTAGTTGCGGTCCAGTTCTCACCTAAGTTTGAAAAATCCTACCGAGTGGTGAGCAGTCCTCCCACTCGGTGGCTTAGTTGCGGTCCAGTTCTCACCTAAGTTTGAAAAATCCTACTGAGTGGTGAGCAGTCCTCCCACTCGGGGGCTTAGCTGCAGTCTAGTACTCGCCTAAGTTTGAAAAATCCTACCGAGTGGTGAGCAGTCCTCCCACTCGGGGGCTTAGCTGCAGTCTAGTATTCCCCTAAGTTTGAAAAATCCTACCGAGTGGTGAGCAGTCCTCCCACTTAGGGCCTTAGCTGCAGTCCAGTACTTGCCTAAGTTTGAAAAATCCTACCAAGTAGCGGGCAATCCTCCCACTCGGGTGCTTAGCTGCAGTCCAATACTTGCCTAAGTTTGAAAAATCTTACCAAGTGGTGAGCAGTGGTGTGGGTCGACCACAACCCCCCCTCCCCCGGGGGCTGCACCGTCAAGAAGAAGGACGAGATTGTGCACACTGTCAAAATCCCATCCAATGGCTGGTCCCTTATTGATGACAGGAACGTCAAGACCATTGCTGAGTACCTTGCTGATGAGCTGATCAATGCTGCCGAAGGCTCATCCAACTGGTCAACTGTTGATCCTTTTTCAGAAGCTGCATCAAACAAAGAGAAACTGATCCAAGAGAAGAACGGATTTCACTCGAAGATAAATGCAACATATTCAAAGATAAATCCAAAGGTTCCTAACCGCAGATTAAAAGTACTCGGGCGTCAGGCCTGAAGGAGTTTTAACGATTACAAAATCACTCGGCATTCCGAGGCAAATAAAAGTGGGGCATAATGTTTTTCCGTCACTCGACGGGAGAAGGACTGGCTGGATCGCAGAAGCTGTCAAGATCGATGTTGTCGGCAATGCGAGTGGCTGCCTCGAGGAAGGTGTCCATGAAGGACTGGAAGGAGTGCTTCTTAGTATTCGCTACCTTGAGGGCTGCCAGCTTCTCTTCTTTAGCCTCCTTGCAGTGCACTCGAACCAATGACAAGGCGACGTCAGCACCACAGCGAGCAGAGGACTTCTTCCACTCTTGCACTCGGCCAGGAATCTGATTGAGTCGAGTCATTAGCGACTCGAGGCCTTGAGAAAGTTTTGCCTGAGGCTAGATTTCAGCGTCCACTCGGGTCATCGCAGCCTTCAGCCGAGCGAGATAGTTGACATCATCGTCCAAGCGTGATTGCAATCGAAGCAAGTTCATCGCAACTTCATCTTTCACGGGACAATTGATGGGGTTGAGACCTGTCTCGACCTGCCCGGTTTCAGCTTCAAAGTCCTGGCAAAGTTCTGTTCCATCGCGAAAAACAATGAGTCGACAATATTGCAACAAACTTCAGTCGACGTCAGTTAACTAATCGAACGGCCATACCTTCAAGCTTCAGGACAAGCTTTGCAGCAAGTTGTTCCAGATAGGACTCTAGCTTGCCCGTCCTGGCTCTGAGGCCGCCGACTTCAGTGGTCAGGTTCTCCTTGTCCTTCCTCAGTTTCTTGAATTCCCAATTAGCGTCCGAGATGGCAGTCTTCAACTTCGCGTTCTCCTCCTCCAATTTGCCGACTGAAGCCAGCTTCTGGTCCGCAAGCGTTGTCTTCTCATGTGCTTCCTTCTGAGCAGCAGCAAGGTCCAGGTCCTTCTTCTCCAAAGCCTCCTTCATTCTCTCTAAAGAAACAACACTCTTCAGACGGGCCCGAAGTTGGCGGTTTTCACTATGCACATCTGCTTGTGTGAAGTCACTCGGTTCAAAGAGACTGAAAGAAAAGCAGTGAAAAGTGCGAAATACTAAGCAGACAAGACAGTCGAATGGTTACCTCCCATGATGTCTATCAGTGTCAAAACCGGCGGATCTCGGGTAGGGGGCCCCGAACTGTTCATCTAGGCGGATGGTAACATGAGACAAGGGACACGATGTTTTTACCCAGGTTCGGGCCCTCTTGATGGAGGTAAAACCCTACTCCTGCTTGATTAATATTGATGATATGGGTAGTACAAGAGTTGATCTACCACGAGATCAGAGAGGCTAAACCCTAGAAGCTAGCCTATGGTATGATTGTTGTTCATCCTTCGGACTAAAAACTCTATGGTTTATATAGACACCGGAGAGGGCTAGGGTTACACAGAGTCGGTTACAATGGGAGGAGATCTTCATATCATATTGCCAAGCTTGCCTTCCACGCCAAGGAAAGTCCTATCCGGACACGGGACGAAGTCTTCAATCTTGTATCTTCATAGTCCGGAAGTCCGGCCAAAGGTCATAGTCCGGCCGTCCGGACACCCACTAATCCAGGACTCCCTCAGTAGCCCCTGAACCAGGCTTCAATGACGACGAGTCCAGCGCGCAAATTGTCTTCGGCATTGCAAGGCGGGTTCCTCCTCCGAATACTCCATAGAAGATGTTGAACACAAGGATAGTGTCCGGCTCTGCAAAATAAGTTCCACATGCCACCGTAGAGAGAATAATATCTGCACAAATCTAATCTGCTGACGTACTCTGCAGCGTGACATCACGCCACGGCCAAGCCTTTACTCGAATTGTTTTACTGTTCCACCTCAGCATGTTTAGCGAGGCGGTTTCCCTGGCACGTCTTGTCAAAGCAGAGATCGTGTCCCCTTATTCCAGGATTCTCATCAATACGAGCATGGGTAACCCAACCATGCCTTTGGTATGACTCCCTAATTGAAAGCGAGTCCCAAAAGGTTACGGGGAGGGCTCTTGGTATTCAACCTCTTTATAAAGAGACCAAGGCTCGACTCCTTTTAACTCAATCAAATCCGCCCCTCGCCTTGAGTTCCAACATCCAGAGCTCCAGCTTTAGGCGCTTCGGACCTTCGATGATGTCCGGCTCCGACCTTCAAGGCCGGTGGATGCCTTCCTCCGTCATGGAAGAAGACGTGCGGAAGCTAAGAGATGCCAGGTATCTGATCGGCGAAATCTCGCATAGGCTGCCTGCTCAAGGGTAGGTCATTCCCACTCCCCAGCCTGGTGAGAGCGTGGTGTTCACATCTCACTTCCTTCGGGGGCTAGGCTTCCCGATTGATCCCTTCGTGAGGGGACTTATGTTTTATTACGGGCTGGAATTTCACGACCTAGCTCCGGAGTCCATCCTCCAAATCTCATCGTTCATTTTCGTGTGTGAGGCCTTCCTCCATATTACTCCTCACTTCGGATTGTGGATGAGAACCTTCAAGGTGGAACCAAAGATGATCGAGGGGCAGCATGCTGAGTGCGGAGGAGCTATCATAAGCAAGATGGCCGATGCTCCATGGACCGAGGGCTCTTTCCAAGAGGAGTTCGGCTTATGGAAACGGGACTGGTTTTACATCACAACCCGCAGGGGCACCACATGGATGGCGCCACCCGCTTTTCGCTCGGGTCCCCCACCACGGCTATCGTCATGGGTCAATGAAGGGCTTATCTGGGGGCCGTCCAAAGACGTGCCCTTGCTGCAGGACCGCATTCAAGATCTCCTAGAAAGAGACGTCAACTTGACTGTAGTGGCGCAAGTTATGCTGATTCGCCGCACACTGCCCTGCAAACGTCGCCCTCTCCGCCTGTGGGAATTTAATCCGGAGGGACCGCGAGTCCTCCAACACTTTATGGGCACGATGCCCGTGGAGATGTACAAATTGTTCTTCGGATCACAAGCAAGGTGTCCGGACTTGTCTGAGGATGCAGGTCTGAGCTGCAATCGCCCGGATGCTCAAGTAAGTAGCCCCGTATTTGGACACCCCATCCGTATTTTCATCATAAAATTACCCCTAACAAAGCTATCTTTTGAACAGGAGTGGATAGCAAAGGCAAAGCTTATCAGGTGTCCAGCCCCCCTGCCTGAGACCGCGCCGGATCCCGTGTTAACCAGGATGCTGGAGGTCGTGCTTTTGGCAGAAGGCGAAGGGGGGAACCAAGGAGCTACCACCTCCGCGAAGGAGGCTATTAGAAGGGAGGAATCGGAAATTCCCCTGACCAGGGAAAGAAAAGGACTGCCTCTGAAGACCCGGAGGGGATGGCCTCAAAACAGGGGAAGAAATCTTCACCAGAGGGTCCGGCGCCGGAGAATGCCCCGGCCGCATTGCGCCCTCAAGGGGATCAGCTCTCCCCCGAGCCGTAAGTAAAGAGAGGGGTTCCAAAATGAGTGACATTCCTGTTTTATTATTGAGGAAGATAACCGAAATATTCGTCCGGAGATGATGGAGAGCGAAACGCCTCCCCTTGTTGCACTGTCTCACGAGGCAGGCGACCCCGAGGTGTCATCTCGGAGGGTTTTTCCAAGTCCGTACCCTGAAAAAGGTCATCAGGCTAGTCTGGCACCCTCTGGTGCACGGTCGGAGGGGCTGAAGGATCTTCTCGGGCGAGCGTCCATCTCAGAAGAACACCGTATGTTGATGAACACGGTGATTGGAAGGATTTCATCCACGGAAAGCGGACTGTACGAGGCCGCCAGGAGTTTACTGACAGACTTTGAGGTACGTAAAAAGGTGTACCTTTTGGTAGAGCCGCATATAAAATGCGCCCTGTATAAATAGTAGCCCTGAGACTCTGTGTGTCGTCAAAAGTGATGGCGCACAGAGGATCATAACCGCAGGTATAATATGCCACCTATTTTATGAAGGTGGCGAGGTGTTCGGTGGCTAGCCAGACTGATGAATCTCCCGAGCTAAAGCGGCAACTTGACGTGGCGGATGCCGACATCGTGCTTGTAAATAAGCGGCCAGATGAGGCACAAGGTATGTTCCCAAGACATCTGATAAGAGGAGTTTGGTGCTCGTGCCTTATAAGATATGTGCTTAATGTAGATGGTGCTGCTGCCATGGAGAACCTTCGGGCGGAACTTGCCCGAGCCAAGGAGCAAGCAAGGGAAAGTGATGCGGCTGCCGTTAAGGCGGCTGAAGAGCTAAGAGCCGAACAGGCTGCTCACTGCCAGAGCAAGAAAGTAATAGCCGAGATAGCTATAAAATTTAAGGATGCTGCCGACCGCTCTAAATTTCTTGAACAAGGAGATAAGGCGGCTCAGAAGGATCTTGAAAGATCACTGCCGAAGCCAAGGATACTCGCTCTGCAATGAGAGCTATGAAGGAGGAGCTACGTCAGGCCGGAGATATCACGGCTGGAAAGCCCTATATGATGCGGATGAAGTTTGGGGACCCCAAGTATGCTCCGTTAGACCGGCAGTGGAGTGCGGAAAACACTTATCTGGGTTTGGCAGCTAGTGCAGCAGACGCGACCGAACACTTCCGTGGTCGAGGTGACCATGGATTGGAAGAGCTTTTTTGGTCGCAGTTCCACAATCCAGAACGCCCACTTTCGGTATCCGACCGTTCGGCCGCCTGGGCGGAGCTGAACAGGTTATCCGGACTCGCCATGAGGTATGTTGCGAGTCGTCTGTGGCCGGAGAAGCCAGAGCCGAAGAGTTATTTTGGCTTGGTGCAACAGTTCCTTGGTTTGGTGCCACATGTTGATGCAATGAAGAGGTCGGCGTGCATAGAGAGTGCACAGATGGCTCTTGCCCGTGTCAAAACATACTGGGCGGATATGAAGGCCAATGTTGTTGCATCCCGGGATTCGGACGAAAGCCGAGTACTTGCCAAGCACTACTTTGAGGAAGTTCTTCATGGTGCTCGTTTAATAGAGGCGCAGTGCTCGAAGGATGTTGTGTTCGAATAGCATGTGCTATTGTAAAATGAGTATTTTGATAGAATATAAAAGCTTTTTATACTTGTGCTTGCAAGAATTATAATGCCTCCCATGCGGCCGTTAATGTATATGTGTATATAACCTGAAAGATGGCAGTCGTTGGCTTCAGCCCCCACGCATATAATGCGGGGGTGTTCGCAAAAAGGCGCCTTTTCACACTTAATCCAACGTCTTGGTCCTATAAAGGAGGTGATAGCGCAGCGAACTAGGCAACCGGACTATAATGCTTTATCACTTTCACTTAGCCATAGGAGTTTGACAGTGGGGCTACTGAATAGCCCCTAGGGGCACCGCGCTCGCCCGAATTCGGGGCGCGTGTGTGCCTGACTAGGAAGCGGCCCTTCATTAATGCGGAGGAATCATAAAGATTCTGAAAGTCATCGAGTGGTTGACCAGTCTCTCGCTATATCATGACAGTCAGTTTTCGGCTTTTTCTACTGAGGTGCTCGCCTGGCCGAACCGGGGCACAATCATAGTAGTTCTCCTGTTGTCGCCTTAGCCGATAGAGCGGAACGTAAGGCAGCAAAACACAGGAGCCGGGCAAACCCAACATTCGACCAAAGACATGATTCGGAGCTGATGCATATAAGGCCAAACTCACGACGCCGAACACTCCCTAAGGTATTCGGTCTTTATGAAGACGGGCCGAACAAGAGCCCTTTGGTAAAAAAAGCCCCTGGTGTCCAGGTACGTGCAAAATTTTGGCGTGGCCACATGCCAAGACGCCAGCCTCCTCCTCGGTTATAGTGAAAACCGGGGGATGTTATCAACAAGAGACAGTAAAAAAGGTTTACGCAGGGTCTTAATCTGAAGAGAATCCTTAGAAAGGGTCCCTACTGCACGTCTGTGCCTGTGTCTCCGTTGTGCCGTATCCTGGACGGGCGTAGCATGGTGTTTGTCTGCGAAAGAGAGGGACTTAGCGAAAAATAGTCATGCGATAAATCTATATTAGAATAAACAAAACATAACACAGAGGCATGAGTAAGATTGGGCCGTATTGTCTCTTGGTGTAAACACGCGGAGCCCCTTGTACAGGGTTGTGCGGCTATTAGGCCTTTGTATGTTTACGCCGGACTTGTCGAACCGTGTCCGGGGTAGTGATGCTGGATTAGTGTGCAGCTGTCAAGGCGGGCGCACCAGTATCCGTACTTCCGGGGATCAATTGATATTTCCCTTTAATGAAATGATGCCTCGTGGACTGGGCATTTTGAGTGTAAGGGATGCGTAATGCGGTATTGCGTTAAAGCGGGCGAAAGCTTCACGTCCCAGTAGCACTTGATAGCGACTTATGAATGGGACGATGTGGAAGGTTAGCTTTTCGCTTCGGAAGTTGTCGGGTGAGACGAACATGACTTCTAACGAAAGGGAACCCATACTCTGGGTATCTGGGCCCGGTGTGATTCCTTGAAAGGAAGTGTTGCCATGGCGAATTGTTGTTGGGTTTACCCCCAGTTTGCGGATTGTGTCCTGATATAACAGGTTTAGGTCACTGCCGCCGTCCATTAGGACTTGTGTAAATTGGAGTCCGTCAATAATCGGATCCAAGACCAAGGCAGTCTAGCCTGCGTTCCGGATACCTCTACAGTAATCCTGATGATCGAAGGTGATTGGTTGTAACAACCAGTGGCGGTGCTCCTCTGGGGCAGGCCGTATGGCGCGTATCTTCGTAGGCGCTGTTCTGTTTTTCCCTTTTGTCGCCTGAAGTGAATTTACTGTTTTGACTTCTTGTGGGAACTTCTTTTGTTCTCCGGTGTTCTGCTTGTGGGGTGCGTCGTCATCCTCGCTTGGTGTGTTGAGCCGCTTGTGTTCGATGTTTAGTTTGCCGGACTGCTTGAAGACCCAACAATCTCTGTGGGTGTGGTTTGCAGGTCTCCTGGGAGTACTGTGGATTTGACATATTTTGTCCAAGATTTTATTGAGGTTAGATAGCTCGTCCCTGTCATCTTTGGGGGCGGCTTTTTCTGATTTTGCCGAGACCTTTTGAATCCGGCGTTGACTGCCATGCTCATCAGGCTGTTTTCCTTGATCCGGCGTTGTTCTTTGGTACGGCGCGGTTTCCCGTTTCCATCTCTGAGTTCGGACGTATTCGGGTCGCTGGTGCTGCTTCTTGCCAACCAGCTATCCTCTCCTGCACAAAAGCGGGTCATGAGGCTTGTTAATGTAGCCATTGTTCTTGGCTTTTCTTGGCCGAGGTGTCTGGAGAGCCATTCGTCTCGGACGCTATGTTTGAAAGATGCTAGGGCTTCGGCGTCCGGACAGTCGACTATCTGATTCTTTTTAGTAAGAAATCTGTTCCAGAGTTTCCGGGCTGACTCTCCGGGTTGTTGAGTTATATGACTTAGATCGTCTGCATCCGGTGGTCGTACATAGGTCCCTTGAAAATTTGCCCGGAAAGCATCCTCGAGCTCTTACCAACTTCCCATGGTGTTTTCGGGGAGGCTTTTAAGTCAATGCCAGGCTGGCCCTTTGAGCTTAAGGGGTAAGTATTTTATGGCGTGAAGGTCATCTCCTCTGGCCATGTGTATATGGAGGATATAATCCGTGATCCAAACTCCAGGGTCTAATGTTCCGTCGTATGCTTCTATGTTTCCGGGCTTGAATCCCGCTGGAAATTCATGATCCAGTACCTCATCGGTAAAACATAGGGGATGTGCGGCGCCCCTGTATGTAGGTGTGCTGCGATGTTCGGATATTTTTTGCGTTGCATTGCTCAATGGAGCTTGTTTTCTTGGCCCGTAGATGGATCTGGTTGGACCGGTTTTCTGATGCGAATCCTTGGGCGGATCGCGTGCCGCATTGAATGCGGCGCCCTCTGTTGGTTGAGGTCGATCGTGGGGTCATCTATCCGACCTGATTGTGGGGATTCTAGGGCCTCTTCATCAAATTCCGGTAGTAATTTCTGCTTCGAATTGCTCTTTGTGTGATGACTATTGCCGTATTTGTGTGTGGTATTGAGTACTTTGCTCCTTCTTATTCTCATTGCATCTTCCGCTGTTTTGAGCTTCCGCTTCTGCTTTTTCAGGCTATGCGTAGTGGCGACGAGCCTTTGGTGGAGGTTCTGGTGCTCCAGCGACTTGTCCGGCGTGAGGTCGTCCGGACTATTATCTTTGTTGGGGACGGATTGTTCGGTTTGTCCGCCCTGTTTGGACGGTTGCTCGATGGCGTGTTCCTCTTCCGTAGATTCGCCCTGCTCCATGGCTGGGTCTTTGTCGAGGTGGGGCTTCGCACGGCGCTTAAGCCGCCGCTTTGATTGTTTTTCGAGGGAACGATCCCTGGTTGTGCCCTTTTCATCCTCGCCGTTGCTTCTTTTAGGTCAGTCCACCATGTATACATCGTGTGATGAGGCGATTGTGCGGCGCTCTATAGGCGCTGGTTCTTGGTCGTCTCCTTCATCGGCGTCCATACTGTCGATGTCTTCGGAGTCGAAGTCGAGCATGTCGGTTAGGTCGTCGATAGTGGCTACGAAGTGGGTGGTGGGTGGGTTTTGAATTTCTTCATCGTCCGCATCCCAACCTTGCTGACCATAGTCCGGCCAGGGCTCTCCTGACAAAGAGAGAGACTTTAGTGAATTCAGGATATCGCCAAAGGGCGAGTGCTGAAAGACGTCCGCGGCGGTGAACTCCATGATCGGGGCCCAATCAGGCTCGATCGGAAGGGGTGCGGAAGATTCGGAGTCCGGAGAGGAGTCCGGCACCCTGGAGTCACAGGCCTCGCAAAGGACTAGGTTGGTATTCGGCTCTATCGTCATAGAGATTGCGGCTCCTGGGGCGGCGTCCAACCGTCCGTCCCCGGCTGGCGCAGTCGGCTCCAAGCTAATGGTCGGAGCAGGCACCTGAGCGGCGCTCTGGGCGTTGTCCAGTGGCAGATCTAGATCATGCCCATCATGATAGTGCGGCGCGCTCGGCCGTGGCTCGAATCCGTCAAAGATCAAGTCCCAGCGGATGTCGGCCGTGTAGTTTAAACTTCCAAACCTGATGTCGGTGTCAAAACCGGCGGATCTCGGGTAGGGGGTCCCAAACTGTGCGTCTAGGCGGTTGGTAACAGGAGACAAGGGACACGATGTTTTTACCCAGGTTCGGGCCCTCTCGATGGAGGTAAAACCCTACTCCTGCTTGATTAATATTGATGATATGGGTAGTACAAGAGTAGATCTACCACGAGATCGGAGTGGCTAAACCCTAGAAGCTAGCCTATGGTATGATTGTTGTTCGTCCTACGGACTAAAACTCTCCGGTTTATATAGACACCGGAGAGGGCTAGGGTTACACAGAGTCGGTTACAATGGGAGGAGATCTTCATATCGTATCGCCAAGCTTGCCTTCCACGCCAAGGAAAGTCCCATCCGGACACGGGACGGAGTCTTCAATCTTGTATCTTCATAGTCCGGGAGTCCGGCCAAAGGTCTTAGTCCGGCCATCCGGACACCCCCTAATCCAGGACTCCCTCAGTAGCCCCTGAACCAGGCTTCAATGACGACGAGTCCGGCGCGCAAGTTGTCTTCGGCATTGCAAGGCGGGTTCCTCCTCCGAATATTTCATAGAAGATGTTGAACACCAGGGTAGTGTCCGGCTCTGCAAAATAAGTTCCACATTCCACCGTAGAGAGAATAATATTTGCGTTAATCGGATCTGCTGACGTATTCCGCGGCGTGACATCATGCCACGGCCAGGCTTTTATTCATTTTATTGTTCCACCTCAGCGCGTTTAGCGAGGCGGTTTCCTTGGCACGTCTTGTCAAAGCAGAGATCGTGTCCCCTTATTCCGGGATTCTCATCAATACGGGTGTGGGTAACCCAACCGCGCCATTAACCGCGGCGCTTGGGAGATAAGCGAGTTTTATTAGGCCGGTGGGGGGCTCGTAGTTTTGGCCGCCCATATAAGGGGATAAGAATCCGCCCTTTCCATTCACGCCTTCTTCCTCCTCTGCTTATCCGTCCCTGCGCGCTCGAGCTCCAGCGCCCAAGCCCGCACTTCCCACCTCAACCTTCTCCAACCATGTCCGGAGCGGGAGGTAGATGGATGGCCTCCTCCGTCACGGAGGGGCAAATCAAAAAACTGAGGAAGGCCGGATACTTGTCTAACGACATCGCGCACCGGCTTCCAGATGTGGGGCAACTCATCCCCACCCCCAGGCCCCATGAGAGGGTTGTTTTTCTTCCCATTTCCTCCACGGACTGGGTTTTCCTCTTCACCCGTTCATCCGGGGGCTCATGTTCTACTACGGCCTGGACTTCCACGATCTGGCCCCGAACTTCATCCTCAATATCTCGGCGTTTATCGTCGTGTGTGAGGCCTTCTTCCGCATCCAGCCCCACTTTGGCCTATGGCTGAAGATCTTCAGCGTCAAGCCGAAGGTTGTGAAAGGCCGACAAGCGGAATGCGGAGGTGCCATGGTGGGCAAGATAGCCAACGTCACCTGGCTCGAGGGTGCCTTCGTGGAAACCATCAAAGGGTGGCAATCGGGGTGGTTTTATATCACCGAGCCGCATGACCCTAAGTGGGCAGCGGCCCCCGAATTTCGATCCGGCATCCCCACCCGGCTCACATCCTGGAAAGAGACGGGCCTGTCGTGGGGCAATCCGGAAGAGGTGACCGGAATCCAAACCTGCGTCCGAGACCTGGTGACCAAGAAGGTCAAGCTTGTCAACGTGGTCCAGGTCATGCTCTTCCGCCGGATCCTCCCGTGTCAACGACGGGACTTCAATTTGTGGGAGTTCGACCCGGCCCAGCACCAGACTCTATCCCGGCTCTTCGAAACGAAGCACGAGGACGCCTGGAAGGTGCTTTTCAAGAGTTCCGAGGTCTCCCCTCCCGTCACCGAGGATCGCGGATTCTGCGCCAAACGTCAAGCCTCCGAAGTAAGCTTACATTTAGTCCCTTACGGGATACCCGAATTTCATAGTGTGACTTTATGTGGGATCTAAACTCCCGTTCCTTTGACAGGAATGGAAGAGGACATCCGGACAGTTTGACTATCCGGCCCCTTTGCCCGAAGGCCCAGCAGACGCACACTTAGCGAAGCTACTGGTTCCGGCACCTCACGTGGTGCCGGAGAAGAAGGCCAAGGAGAAGGCCACGGGGACCCGAAAGAGTTCCCGGCGCCCGGTGTCGTCGGATTTGCCCGACGACCCCAACGCACCCTCCGCCTCCGAAGACGAGGACGAGGAAGAAGAAGAAGATGCCTCTCCCCCTCAAGTGGGGGGAGGAAAGAAAAGAAAGGCCGCCCCAACTGGGGAAGCCGGAGGGTCCAAGAAGGGGAAGATCCTTCTGCCGTACTACGCCCCCGACGCCAAAGACGGCGGGAGGGAATGGCCATCCAGGGTCAAGCCCCTGGCAAAATCGTAAGCGTCCGGCTACCCGAATGACTTATTGCACTCCTTTATTATTCGATAGCTTCTAACGCCGAATCTGATCAGGCAGTCCGCCCAGGGCTTAGCTTGGCGATTCGTCGAGCGGCTCTCTAAATTCGTCGGACGTGAATAGCGCTTCACTTCCGACGGCCTCCTCCCCTCTCCCTATAGACGATGCTGAGGTGGAGTCCCGTAGGGGACAAAACCAGGAGGAGGTGGTCCTAGAGGTGCCACAAGGCGACCTTCCGGACTCCGGGCCCAAAGGGGGTAAAGCCCCGGAGGGATCTAAGTCCGGCCCCGGGCCGGACACTGCTCCGGAACCATCAGCGTTCCAGAGTCCGACAGGCGGCGCCTTCATAAGAAGGGCAGGCCTGCGACGCTGGCGACTTTCGTCCATCCGGAGGCGCCAGACAATTTGCTGGAGGCGCTTAACGGCGCCTCCATCGACAAGGAACACCGCACTGTTATGAGTGCGGTGATTCAGAAGGTTCAGTCCGCCAAGAGCGGGCTGACGGAAGCCTGTACAAACCTGTTAACGGGCTTTGAGGTATGTGTTCAAAAACATATATATATAAAATATTACCGCATAGACAGTAGCCCCTGATGCTCAGTTCGGTGTTCGGAAAGAAAAGCCGAGCTGAGGATCTCAAAAGATATACGCAGGAGTCTAATACAAATATGTAATATGGGAATGCAGGCTGCGCTGCTGACCTCTGTCGCACTGACTGCAGAGGTCAATGCATTGAAGGAAAGCCTCGAGTGGTCCGAGAGCGAGCTCGGTCGTGCCAAGAAGCAGCTCGAGGATAAAGAGGGTACATAGTACCTCCTGTAAATGTATATTAGAAATACTTGGTTGCAAAATAATAACAGGACCAACGTTAATGTTGCAGGATCCACGACCGAGGTGGTGACCCTGAAAGAGGCGGTCTCCAAGGCCGAAAAGAGTGCGGCCTTGGAGCGCACCGACAGAGAGAAGCAGGAGGTGCGGGTGGCGGAGGTGCGGCAAGAGCTCCAGGCTCTCGTGGAAAAACACGAGAGTTTGGAGCGTGACTCGAAGACTCGAGAGTCCGAGCTTGCCTTGACTCTTGAGAGTGCCAAGACCGCTAAGGCCGAAGCCCAGAAGGCCCTTCAGGAGATCGAGGCGATGAGGAAGATAGTGGTGGGTAAGGCATTCTTTATTCAAAGCAAAAATATAAAAGTTAATTATCTGCTACTTACCCGAATCCGGAGCTCTCCAGGAGCGTTCGCCGCTCTGCCCCGTAGTGTGTCTGATGCCGCCGCATACTACCGAGCCGAAGAGGGGAGCTCGACGGAAAAAGTGTTCTGGTCTCAGTATGCTGAGGCCGAACATCCGGTGCCCCTGAGCGACCAGCTGAAGCAGCTGGTCGAGCTCCACAAGGTGGCCGAACAGGCCATGAAGGGCCTCATAGCTCGGCTGTGGCTTGGAGAAGTCATGCCTGGGAGCTACTTCGGTCTGGTGCGGCGGCTGGTGGACGCGTGTCCGTGGATTGAGGTCGTCAAGCGCTCCGTTTGTATTGAAGGTGCCCGTCGGGCCCTTGCCCGTGCTAAGGTGCACTGGGGCAAGCTAGATGCGGAGAAGCTGTTGACGGACGCGCCACCGCCGGGCAAGGAGTATCGTACGCCCGAGATGTATTATAATGGCGTTCTGAAGGGTGCCCGCCGTATAGCGGATGAGTGCTCCAAAGATGTAATTTTTGAGTAGACTCGCATTTGTTATCCTGTACGCTGAAGCTTTGTTCATATGCGTTAAGCAACGCTTGTTAATTTAAAATATTACCTTCTGTGCGGCCGTTTATCAAATCTGAGAGATGCAAGTCGTCGGCTTCGACCCCCATGCCACGAGTGCTGGGGTGTTCGGGATAAACCTGAGCGCTCTTGTTCCCATTCTTGGGTCCATCTAGGGAGGCGTTCAGCACAACGAACCAGGCCGTCGGACTTATAATGCTTTATCACTCTCACTTAGCCATAGAATTCTATAATTTTAAATTTCGGCGAAGCCCCTAGTATTCGGAAGACCGAGTTCGGGGCGCTATCCACGCCTAGGCCGGATAAGTCCGGTTCCTCGCTCGAAGCGGCATAAGTCTTTAAGGACTCGAAGAAACCTCGCGAACAGCGACCGGTCTCTCGCACTATCATGACAGTCAGTTTTAGCTTTCTCTACTGAGGTGTTAACCCAGCTCAACTGGGGCACAATCGCAGTAGTTCTCCCAGCGCTACCTTAGCCAACAATGCGGAACGTAAGGTACCAAAACATGGGAGCCGGGCAAACCCAACTATTGACCAAAGACATGATTCGGAGCCGATGCATATAGTGCTATAAGTTCGGGGTGCCGCACTCGTGAGAGTGTTCGGTCTTCTCACACCATGTTATGGGGTGTTGTAAGCCCCTGGTGTATTGTCCGCACCAAAGTGTACGGTTGCAGAATGTCATGACTGAACATATTTGTATATAAAAATAGATAAGTACAATAATAGGTAAGAGCTATATATTGTTTATTAAAAAAGGGCTGCTGCGAAAGCAGAACGATACAAGAAGTGCGGTAAGCAAGAGATGGGAGTATTTGACATATTCCCCTCCAGGGGCAAGCTGCGGGATTGTAAGTAAAACAGGTATTAAACTCGTTATAGAGACCACCTGGACTTTTGACGTGGCTTGCTCCCTCCCTGGCTGTTGCATCGTGGGTTCGGCGAGTGTATTGCCGGACAGGCCTTGTGAATAGTTGGGTCCTGAAAGTGTGTAAAAAGGAAAACGGCGAAATAGGGAGCCCCTTAGTGCGGTTGAGCCGCATTCTGGGTGTGCCGTTGTTGTGCCCCTCCCCTTATGCCCATGGTATCTCTAAGGCGTAATTATGTATGCGTGGTACCAGTATCGCCGTTTGGCGGGGGCTGGGGTTGGGGCCGCACTGCTATGCTTGCTCGGAACGTGCCAGCCGAATTTTTTGTAGGTTACTTCGGGCTTGCATGACGTTGTCCGGATGTTTGACGCCTTGATTGGAGAACTTCCTTGAGAGGCTACTCTATACTTCCGCCGCCAGGGCCACCGTGTGCTCCTCCGTTCGGAGAGAGCGTTCGGTGTTTCCGTTTACCGTGATGACTCCGCGAGGTCCTCGCATCTTGAGCTTGAGATATGCATAGTGCGGCACCGCATTGAATTTGCAAATGCGGTTCGTCCAAGCAGGGCGTGATAGCCGCTGCGGAATGGGACTATGTCGAAGATTAACTCCTCGCTCCGGAAGTTATCCGGGGATCCGAAGACCACTTCGAGTGTAACCGAGCCTGTACAGCTGGCTTCTACCCCTGGTATGACACCTTTGAAGGTTGTCTTTGTGGGTTTAATCCTTGAAGGATCGATGCCCATTTTTCGCACTGTGTCCTGGTAAAGCAGGTTCAGGCTACTGCCGCCGTCCATTAGGACTCTGGTAAGGTGAAATCCGTCGATAATTGGGTCTAGGACCAGTGCGGCGAATCCGCCGTGACGGATGCTGGTGGGATGGTCCCTTCGATCGAAGGTGATCGGGCAGGAGGACCATGGGTTGAACTTTGGGGCGACTGGCTCCAGCGCATAGACGTCCTTGAGAGCATGCTTCCGCTCCCTTTTGGGGATGTGGGTTGCGTATATCATGTTCACCGTCCGAACTTGCGGGGGAAATCCCTTCTGTCCTTTGTTGTTCGGCGGCCGGGGCCCCTCCTCGTCATCGCTATGTAGCCCCTTGTCTCTGGTCTCGGCACTTAACTTGCCTGCCTGCTTGAACACCCAACAATCCCTGTTGGTGTGATTGGCTGGCTGTTCGGGGGTGCCGTGTATCTGGCACGAGCGATCGAGTATCCGGTCTAAGCTGGATGGGCCCTGAGGGTTTCTTTTGAATGGCTTCTTCCGCTGACCCGGTTTAGAGCCTCTGAATCCGGCATTGACTGTCGTATCTTCAGTATTGTCACTGTTAATGCGGCGCTTATGCTTGTTGCGACGTGACCTGCCGTTGTTATCCTTGGTATCCGAATTGTCGGGGCTCTTGGTTATGTTATTGCTACGAGCTAGCCAGTTGTCTTCTCCCGCACAGAAGCGGGTCATGAGTGTCATGAGGGCTGCCATAGACTTCGGCTTTTCCTGTCCTAGGTGCCGGGCAAGCCATTCGTCTCGGATGTTGTGCCTGAAGGCTGCAAGGGCCTCGGCGTCCGGACAATCGACTATTTGGTTTTTCTTGGTTAGGAACCGTGTCCAGAATTGTCTGGCTGATTCCTCTGGCTGCTGGATTATGTGGCTTAGGTCATCGGCGTCTGGTGGTCGCACATACGTGCCCTGGAAGTTGTCAAGGAATGCGGATTCCAGGTCCTCCCAACAACTAATTGACTCTGCTGGCAGGCTGTTAAGGCAATGTCGAGCTGGTCCTTTAAGCTTGAGCGGGAGGTATTTGATGGTGTGTAGATCATCACCACAGGCCATGTGGATATGAAGGAATCCTCGATCCATACCGCAGGATCTGTTGTGCCATCGTATGATTCGATGTTTACGGGTTTGAAGCCCTCGGGGATTTGATGATCCATTACTTCGTGTGTGAAGCATAGTGGGTGTGCGGCGCCCCTGTACTAGGCTATATCACGACGAAGCTAAGCTCAGCTTGGTATGTTGTATTCGGCCGGGCCATACCTATTATGTCCGGCGTGTCGGCTAGCGTCACGTGAAGTAGGGTGCCCATGCGATCCGTAGATCGATCTTGTTTGCCTTGCCTTATTCTCCAAGACGTCTCGCAGGTCTGTTGCGTCTCCCCGTACTCTGGTATGTTTTGAGCGGTGTCGGGGTGCGGCTTGGGTTGAGGGCCTGAAGGCCTCTCTATCGCGGCCACGGGGTGGCCGATCGGGCGCATCGTACGCTGGTGATGTAGGTTTAGTTGCTTCCTCCTCAAGTTGGGGTAGCAGCCTGCGCTTTGGGTAGCTCTTGGATGGGCGTTCTAGTTTATACTCTTCGGCCGCCAGGACTTCGGTCCATCTGTCGGCTAGCAAGTCTTGGTCAGCTCTAAGCTGCTGCTGTTTTTCTTGAGGCTGCTTGCCGTGGCTACGAGCCTGCGTTTGAAACGCTCTTGTTCGACGGGATCCTCTGGCACGACGAATTCGTCGTCGTCGAGGCTTGCCTCGTCTTCGGAGGGAGGCACGTAATTGTTGTCCTCATCCTCTTTGTCGGCCGCTCTCTCATGAGGGCTGGCTCCTTCGTCCTCCTGCACTGAATCCTGCTGGAGGGGGTTGTCTTCGGCACTGTCCGGCGTGTTGTTATCTCCGGTGCCGGAATCGCCGTTTTTGCTTTGGCGGGACTTAGAGCGGCGCCGCTGACGTCGGCGCTTGGGTTGCTTCTTGGAAGGGTCATCCTCCATTTTCTCCTCGCCATCCCCCGCTTTAGGGGTGTCCACCATGTATATGTCATATGATGAGGTGGCTTTCCAGTTCCCTATAGGTGTTGGTTCTTGATCGTCTCCTTCATCGGCGTCCATGCCGTCGATGTCTTCGGAGTCAAAGTCGAGCATGTCGGTTAAATCGTCGATAGTGGCTACGAAGTGGGTGGTGGGTGGGCTTCGAATTTCTTTGTCGTCTGCATCCCAACCGTGTTGGACGTAGTTCGGCCAGGGCTCTCTTGACAAAGAGAGAGACTTTAATGAATTCAGGATATTGCCGAAAGGCGAGTGCTGAAAGACGTTCGTGGTGGTGAACTCCATGACCGGAGCCCAATCGGGCTTAATCGGAAGAGGTGCGGAATTTACGGAGTCCGGATCGGATTCCGGCACCTTGGAGTCATGGGCCTTGCAAGGGACTAGGATGGTATCCGGCTCTATCGCCGTAGAGGTTGCAGTTTCCGGGGCAGCATCCAACCGTCCGTCCCCGACTAGCGCAGTGGGCTCCGAGCTAATGGTCGGAGCGGACACCTGAGCGACGCTCTGGGTGTTGTCCGATGACAGAGCTAAATCATGCCCATCGTGACAGTGCGGCGCGCCCGGTCATGGCTTGAATCCGTCAAAGATCAAGTCCCCACGGATGTTGGCCGTGTAGTTTAAGCTTCCAAACCTGACCTGATGGCCAGGGGTGTAGCTTTCGATCTGCTCCAGATGGCCGAACGAGTCGGCCCGCAGTGCAAAGCCGCCGAATACGAAGATCTGTCCGGGGAGAAAAGTCTCATCTCGGACCGCATCGCGATTGATGAGCGAAGAAGCCATCGGGCCTAAAGGCAATGACACAGAGGAACTCTCAATGAAAGCACCAATGTCGGTGTCAAAACCGGCGGATCTCGGGTAGGGGGTCCCGAACTGTGCGTCTAGGCAGATGGTAACACGAGACAAGGGACACGATGTTTTTACCCAGGTTCGGGCCCTCTCGATGGAGGTAAAACCCTACTCCTGCTTGATTAATATTGATGATATGGGTAGTACAAGAGTAGATCTACCACGAGATCGGAGTGGCTAAACCCTAGAAGCTAGCCTATGGTATGATTGTTGTTCGTCCTACGGACTAAAACTCTCTGGTTTATATAGACACCGGAGAGGGCTAGGGTTACACAGAGTCGGTTACAATGGGAGGAGATCTTCATATCGTATCGCCAAGCTTGCCTTCCACGCCAAGGAAAGTCCCATCCGGACACGGGACGGAGTCTTCAATCTTGTACTTCATAGTCCGGGAGTCCGGCCAAAGGTCTTAGTTCGGCCATCCGGACACCCCCTAATCCAGGACTCCCTCACCTAACCTGATGGCCAGGGGCGTAGCTTTCGATCTGCTCCAGGAGGCCAAGCGAATTGGCCCGCAGTGCGAAGCCGCCGAATACGAAGATCTGTCCGGGGAGAAAAGTCTCGCCCTGGACCGCGTCATGGTTGATGATCGAAGAAGCCATCGGGCCTAAAGGTGACGACACAAAGGAACTCTCAATGAAATCACCAATGTCGGTGTCAAAACCAGCGGATCTCGGGTAGGGGGTCCCGAACTGTGCGTCTAGACGGATGGTAACAGGAGACAAGGGACACGATGTTTTTACCCAGGTTCGGGCCCTCTCGATGGAGGTAAAACCCTACTCCTGCTTGATTAATATTGATGATATGGTTAGTACAAGAGTTGATCTACCACGAGATCAGAGAGGCTAAACCCTAGAAGCTAGCCTATGGTATGATTGTTGTTCGTCCTTCGGACTAAAAACTCTCCGGTTTATATAGACACTGGAGAGGGCTAGGGTTACACAGAGTTGGTTACAATGGGAGGAGATCTTCATATCATATCGCCAAGCTTGCCTTCCACGCCAAGGAAAGTCCTATCCGGACACGGGACGAAGTCTTCAATCTTGTATCTTCATAGTCCAGGAGTCCGGCCAAAGGTCATAGTCCGGCCGTCCGGACACCCCCTAATCCAGGACTCCCTCAATGTCCGTCCCCTGTTGAGAGACCTTGAGATTCTTCTTTGCGAGTTCAAGGTCAAGTTCAACGCTGATATGCTTTTTCTTTAACTCGGAAAGCCGAGCTCCAAGATCACAAGACCTCTACAGTCAGCAAGAGTGATATGTCAGTCGGCAGGAATAAGAGATAGTGATAGTGAAAAGCTGCTCTAAGACTAGTGACGAATCAAATATTCAACAGTAGTCTCGGGGACTACACCCAGTGGGTGCACTTAGCGTGCCCCCACTGGTTCGGATCAATACTCGGCAGGGTCTGCCCAGCATGAGTTCAAAAAAAAGAGAATTACATTCTAAGACCTCAATCGACTGCCAGCAGTCGACCGTGATCATAGGGACTACACTCAGTGGGTGCACTCGGCGTGCCCCCACTGGATCAGAAAGTTTACTGGGACTCAACTCAAGTCGAGTGGAGTGGGAGATTTCCTAAACTCTAAACAAAGAAACACCCCAGTGGGTGATCGGATATAAAACAACATTCGAAAGTTCAGTCGGGGTTTTGCTGACCTGAACATTGGTCTGAAGGGCAGTACTGGCGTTGTAAGCCACCTGGCTAGCCTCGTGCATCACCTTCACCTGCTCCATGACAAGGTTCACGTGCCGAAGAGCTTCCCTAGCGGCACTCGACGAGTCGTCCGAGGTCTGATACGCAGCAAAGAGTGATGGTTGCAGGGCGGTCGAAGCAGCAGCTGGGTCAGAGGCGTGGAGTTGCACTGGAGCGGCAGGAGTCGGTGCGGTCGAGCCCGACGGATGATCAGTCGTCAGTGGGCTGGCGAATGTGACGTTGGTCCGAACCGGTTCTCTGGAACGTTCGACCACCGCCTCAAGCACCGGCGTCGACTGAGGGACTTGAACTTCAAGCCTCCTCCTACTTGAGCTCCCACCCCTCTTTCTCCTCTCCTATAGAGGCACTTCTTCTTTGTCGTCAGGGAGCACAACGACCTCTTGCCGAACTATAGAAAGAGAGAAATATCAGAAACTCTGTCGATTGGCCATCCACTCAACTTAATGAAGCCTGGTCGAACGGACTTCCCGACTTGTGACGTGGCCTCCTCGTCTCCTGGTGCCTTGTCGATGTCCATGTCAGTGGCAGCATAGGTGGGACTAGAAAAATACATGATTCGGGTGGTCAGAACAAAAACTTTAGTCGACCTACGTAAACACAAGCGAGACACTTACCCCGAAGCAACAGGGACATCCATCTTGATCCGTGGCAAAGTCTTCCGAGCCTTGGGAGGAGCAACTTTGGGCTGCTTGGCCACCTTCTCCGTCGGCTCCGGGGTCGACATCCGAGTGCGCTTCAGAGTGTTGGTACTCGGAGCCACGTTCTTCCGGCGCCCGCCAGATGGGTCATGCTGCTGTTTGGATCAGTGTTCGGAGCACGGCGGCGAGTCGACTTCTTCCTCATCGTCCGACTCCTCGCTCTCCTCCTCCTCTTCATCCGGAGACTCCCACTCGCCACTCTCCTCCGCACTGTCCTCTCCCTCCTGGTCCTGCTCCAAAGCTTGTTCGTTGTTGGGCATCGAATGCATCTTAGTGAATACCTGCAGGACAAATCAGTCGAGTAAAAGTCAGTCAACATCAAGTACAGTCGGAGCATGAGCATGAAACAGTCGGAACAAAGAGCATACCTTGTCAGACGGATTATCGTCGCCGAAGGGGATGACTCGTCTAGATCCTCTGGGGTTGTCCTGATTGCCTGTGATGCTCCTCGGCCACAAAGCCACGGTCTTGGATGGCACTTCTTCTGGATGGACCCGAGCAGTACCGTCCGGTCCAGAGTACAGCCACATGGGATGATCGTGAGCCTGAAGAGGCTGGATGCATCGACTGAGGAACACCTCCAGCAGGTCCAGGCCAGTGACACCCTCATTAATAAGTTGGACCACTTTCTCCACCAACATCTTCGTCTCCACGCTCTCAGCAGCAGTCACTTTCAGTGGGGCAGGGGTCTGAACACGGTCGAATGTGAAGTGGGGAAGACTAGTCGACTGGCCTGGAGCTGCGATATCCTGGCAGTAGAATCAGGTCGACTGCCAACCTCTAACAGATTCAGGGAGAGTCATGGTGGGGAACGCACTCCTATGCCTCTTTTGGATACCTAAACCCCCACACATCTGGATGACATGGGTTTTTGAGTCACTCGACTTTGCTTTTTTGACCGACTGGGAGCGGATGGTGAAGATATGTTTGACAAGACCCCAGTGCAGTCGACACCCTAAGAAGTTCTCACACATCGATACGAATGCGGCCAGATACATAATAGTGTTGGGAGAAAATGGTGGATTTGAGCACCAAAGAAATTCAGGAATCCACGGAAGAAAGGATGCGGAGGGAGCGAAAAAACCCGGTCGATGTGATTGGCGGGCATTACACACTCACCCGGTTGAGGCTGCTGTTCCATCTCCCCGTCCGGCAGCCTCGCCGCTCCCTTGGCGATTAGCCCGGAATCCGCCAACTCAACCAAATCTTCTTGCCGGACCGAAGACCGGATCCAATCGACCTGGATCCAGCCCGGCGGCAGCCCCGCGCGCGATGACGACCCGTGGTTCTGCTTCTTACCTTTCGCCACCCCTGTGGCCTTCTTTGCGCGTTCTAGCGCCGCCGTCTTGTCCTTCACCATGGCGGCAGAGCGGCAGCGTCGAGAGCAGAAGAGCTGGGCATGGTGGAGAGGCAAAGGAAAAAGAAGGGAGAACAGGTGTGCACACTGCACATGCCTCGGCCCCGTGGCCTTATAAAGGGTTGCTTCTGAGTGACTGACACATGGGGCCAGGCAATCCTGTCAAATACCGCAATAGTCGCGCGCAACATACGTGGCGAAAAAGGCGGCATGGAAATTGAGGCATCGCTATTTATCCGTTCTGCCCGCTTCGGCACTCTCCGTCCCGCACGCTTCCCTGAAATTTCATATCCCGTGAAATCCGGGATACACATGTCGGATTTCGGGTTCCGGCTGACCCTTAAGGTTCGAACTCTGGGGTGCGCGCGGAGATCACTCTTCTACCAATTCACGTCTCGTCGCCCCGCAAAGAATCTAAGCTACACGAAGAACAACACAAGGGATGCAAGGTTTATACTGGTTCAGGCCACCATTGTGGTGTAATACCCTACTGCAGTGTGTGGTGTGGTGGATTGCATCAAGGGTTGATGATGAACAATACAAAGGAAGAACGGCCTTGCGAGGGGATGAGTTCTTGTGTTGGTGGTTCTGGCTAAGGTTCGATTGGTCGACCCCCAGATACCTCTATACTCTAGTGGCTGGCCCTATTTATAGAGTGAGGCCCTGGTCCTCTTCCCAAATATTGAGCGGGAAGGGCACCAACAATTGGCCATTTTGAAGGGGAACATCTAGTACACTTATCCTGACTAAAGTTGGTCCTCGCCTGCCAAAGGCTCTGATGATGACGCCGTCTTGGGCTCCACGATGACCTCCATCCTGCCGTTCTGCTGGTCTTGGTCTTGTTGCACCGAAATGGTAGCCTTTGCTTCATACCTTGGCCTGCGCTTGCCCCCTTTGCACCAAAGAGGAAACAAGGACACTGTGCAGGCCAATGCCCGCCTGGTGCCCGCCTGGCTTCGGTCGTCATGTCTTGCGTCAGGGGAACCTCGTGAGGTACCCCGCCTTGATATCTTTGCCTCCTCGCGAGCCAGCCTGACGAGGCTGCGCCTGAGGAAGCTTCATGTCATCCGTCCCATGAGGCTTGGCCCCTCGCGAGGGTCTTGAGCCTGTGTTGACGAAGATGGGCCGTACTGGGCCACTCCTTGAGCCATGCTACGGGTCACAGGCAGCCATGTCTGGGTACCCCCATTCCCAGAATGCCGACAGTAGCCCCCGGGCCCAAGGCGCGCCCGAACTTGGCTTAGCAGAGAAGCAAAGGGGCAAGTGCGAAGCGCCGTGGGCCCCAACAACCTGTGGCCTTCGTCGTCGTGTGGTGGTTGATTGGACGTGGACGTCCCCGCTTCCCCACAACTGCATGACTTGACAAGTCCCTGCATGCAAAACGGGTCATGATTACCTGTGATCGTGGAGGCCGACGGTTGGCCTCCTTCGGCTATATGAACGGAATGGCGCGAGCCCTTCCAGTCCATCCCTTCCTGCTACTATTTTTCTTCTTCTTCCTCGCCCTTGCTCCACCTTACATCAATGGCACCAATCCGCCGGTTTTCTGCAGAAGAGAAGGGGAAGGCCCCCCGAGAGGGACCTATCCTGCTTCCGCCGAAGAAATGGCTAGCCCTCTGCCAAAGATAAGGGGTGCTAGGCAGGAGGTGCCGAGGCCCTGGTTCGAGCGGCCGCCGCCTGGGTTCCCGCTGCCCTTGTATACCCGGATCGAGGGCCCTGGAGATGTAGGCGCCGAGCGACATCGCCAAAGTCGCCGTCGTCGCCGGCGGATTACGATGGTGCGCGTCATTCCTCCTGGAGTCCATGCCGAGGGCTCTTCTCGCGAGCTTGTGCTTCACGCTGCCATGCCTCCTCGATCTTGGATTCGCCTTCCTCCCTCCTTCGCCTTCGAGATCCTGCCGAGGGGGCCTCTTGAGCTCTGGCTGCAGCATGCTGACTGCAGTACCCATGCGACTGGAGCGGAGGTCGAGGTCGTCGCTCCAGGCAAGGTCTACATGACTCGGGGCTGGGGCGAGATCGCCCGAGTCTGCCGATCGGAGGGGGCCCTCGTAATCCCCCTTGAATATGATGGCGCCTCCTTAGTGTTCTTCAAGGTCTTCGACGCAGAAGGACGCCGGCTGGAATGCTGCCCCAGAGGCAGCGGCAGGAGCTTCGGAGCAGCGAGGACCAGGCCTGCCGCTCGCCCTTCCAGCAGCTCCTCTGGTATCAGTGGGCGTGTCAGAGGGTCCAGCGACTCTTCCGGACTCTTCCTGACCCCGGCGACGAGCGACGACAGCTACGAGCCCCCGAGCTCGTGTCGTGCCTGAAGCAGGGCCGGCACGCCCGGCGGTCGGCGCGGCTGATCTGGACGGGGTTGGCGCTGGCCTTGCGCGGCCCACTGTTGATGATGGCATCTACCGTCGCGGTTCCTGTAGTTAGGACTCCTTAGGATTTGCGTCTTTTGTCCCTGCGAGGAACCAAGAACACACCCCGCGGGGGCTTGTAAGGTGGATGTAGTCTCTTTTGTTAATATGATCCTCATCGTGAAGCAGTGTGAGATGTTCGTCCCGTCTTAGCTCGATCCCTCCTTTCTAACCTCGCGAGGGCTTGGTGCTCTGCGCCAATAGGTCCCGGTCCCCAGGCAGGCTTCAGCCGTCGCTGGTATGCCAAGTCGCGATGCCGTGGTCAATGCCAAGAGGTGAGCGGCCCGAGGTCCAGTAAGAGCCCCCGAGGCGCGATGCTCGGGAGGTCCCCTTTAGCGCTCAAGTAGCCACCGCTCGGTGAGAAAGGAGCGCAACGTTGCCATTACGGGGCTGCATTGGGTGCAAGGTTGGTGTTGCGATAGCTAGTAGTTCCGGGGAATGACTTATCTCAGGAGCTCGAAGCCACTTCTCGGCGCGGCGCCTGGCCCGTGTGTCGGCAGCTGAGTTGTTGTTGGGTCAGGTCTTCGCAAGCTTCTTCCTTCTCCCCCCCACTTTCCTTCATGCTCTACATCCTCAGGTCCCGGCCCTCGAGCGAGCTCAGCCGCCGCTGGTATGACAGGTCGCGATGTCGTGGGTCAAGGCCAGGGGGTGAGGGCTGGAGAGCCAGTAAGAGCCCATGAGTCACGATGCTCAGGCGCCCCCCTTTTAACGTGCAAGCGGATTGTGCCGGAGAGAAGGAGAGGAGGCTCACATCGTGCCCAGCGTTACTCCTGGAGCGGGTGCTACGTACCAATCACGAGAGAAAGCAAGGTCTGTTGTTGCGGTTGCCAGCCAACCATTGGTCGCTCCGAGGGAGTGATTGGGGCACTGAGGGCCCGGTGAGGTGGTGCCTTGCGGGGCTGCTGCGGCCAGAGCTCGATCACTCAGATTTATCAGCGTTGCAAGGACGGACCCATGCGCAAGTGCCATGCCAGAGCGAGCGGCTCCAAAGGTAGGTGTCAATCGAGCAGGAGATTAGGTCGAGCATGTTAAGCATGAGGGAGCAAATCCATTTAGATAGATGTAGAAAAAGGCAAATGCCGCTGGGTGAGGCCCGAGTGGCTTGGGGATAATGCAGCCCGAGGGGCGCCCCCAACAAGGTAACCTGAAGACATGAACAAAAGTGATACATGCCGCAGGGACGGACCCACGCGGCCTGGGAATGATGCAGCCATGGGGGCGCTCCCAGCTGAAAATGAAACTCGAAGGATGTCACCTGATGATGTTGGGGATGAAGGAATGCTGAAGTAGCGGACGACGTGCGCTGCGGAAGCCGATCCTCACGAGCACCCAGGCCCAGGAGCCTCGGGAGGCTCCGGGGGCGCAAGCGGCTCCTCGAGGACCAACTCCATTTCCGCCAGGACTGCGGAATGCCTGACCTCCTGAGCCTCCAGAATGCTCCTCATAAGACGCTGACGCGCGGCAGTCGCGTTCGGCAGGCCGAAGGGCATGCGAACATAGCTGTGGGGTGGACCCTCGCAGCATCCCACGTGCGAGGGCTAGAGGCGCTCCTGAGAGGTGGCTCGGTTGAGCCCTGGTACGTCGATGCAGACGTGCTGCCCACCATCCTTGCCTGGATGGGGAGCTACGGCGGGTAAGCGGCGGCTGCCACTCATGACTCTTGACTCCTGCAGCTCCTGAATGATCCCACTGATGAACTCCCGAGAGTTTAGCCCTCCTTGCCTCGTTCCTTCCTGAGAGAAACGTGCTTTGAAGCATGCCTCCAAGTGGTGCCCGAGCGCCTGCCTCGTGACCTTGGCAAACTCGATGGCCCTCTAGGAGAGATCCCCCGAGCCTTGCCGAGGAGGGTGCTGGGCGCACCTTCCTATGCGACAAAGGATGGTGCCCCTTGAACGTGCACGGGTCCTGACACAACGCCACTGGAGGGGCCTGCCTCCCGAGGGTTCGGACCAGGTGATGCCTTCTTCTTCTTGGGGACCGCCTCGGGAAGACTCCCGCTCCTGTGATCTGGGTCTTCGATTGCCGTGGCCTGAAAGGCACGCTCAAGATAACACACTACATCCCTCTCCTCACAAGGAACTGTGATGACTCCACCGCTTCCTGGCATCTTGAGGACATTGTAGCCATGATGAGTCACTGCCATGAACTTGGCCAGGGCTGGGTACCCGAGGATGGCATTGTATGGCAGGCGAATGTGGGCGACGTCGAAGTCAATGAGCTCGGTGCGGTAGTTGTTGCGCTGCCCAAAGGTGAAAGGAAGGCGAACTTGCCCTATTGGAACGGTGGAACCATCAGTGACTCCTGAGAAAGGCTTGGTTGGCTGAAGCTGATCGTATGGCACTTGGAGATTGTCGAATGTCTTGACGGACAGGACGTTGAGTCCCGCTCCACCATCGATGAGGGTCCTAGTGACTTGTGCGTTGCTGATGACTGGGAGCAGAGCATCGGGAGGACTCCGGCTGTGGCTGCGCACTTGAGCTGATCCGTTGAGCTGAACGTGATAGCGCATGCTGACCACCTGAGAGGGCGCGTGGCCTCAAGCTTGGGGAGGACTGCATTCACCTCGCGAGCAAACTTTTTGAAGATGCGCTGAGAGGTTGGGGCCTGAGCGCCACCCAGGATGCAAGTGATTGTGCGCGGCTCCTAGAAGCCCCCAGCCCCTTCATCCTGATGATGATCGTCATTCCTCCTCGGTGGTGGTGGCAGAGGAGGGAGGCCTACGTTGCCCTGAGGGCGATCCTCACAAGGCTGATCCCTCCAGCCTCCCTCGCGAGTCTGGTCCTGCCAGCGATCCTCGCGAGGTCGGTCACGCCACCTTTGGCGAGGGCCACAGTTTTCCCATCGACCTCCACCTCTTCCTCCTCCTCGGCCATACCACCGGTCGTTGCGCTCAGGGCGTCGGGCTACACGCCCATCTCGCACAGCCCTAAGCTCTTGGCATTTATTGGTGTTGTGGGTGTGGAGGTCGTGGTAGACGTAGTACCGGCTGCCCTTGCATGACTCAGGTTGATCCCTGCCTCGCTTGGTGTCTGGCTCTGCTGCAAGCACAGCAGCCCGCTTGCGCTTCACGTCCTTGACCTTGGGCTTCTTCTCTTCTGGATTGGCAGCTGGAAGCTCGAGGAGGGAGAGGCGCCCTTCCTTAGCCCTGGCGCACTTGGTCTCCAAGTTGAACAACTCCAGGGATGTTCACAGGTCTTCATGGATTGCTAGCTCCTCTTTCATCTTTATGTCAAACATGCCGTGAGAGAAGGCTGAGATGATGGCTTCCTCAGTCACCCTGGGGATCTTGAGGTGAGCGTTGTTAAAGCGCTGGATGTACTTCTGAAGGGTCTCTCCTGGCTGTTGCTTGACGCAGTGCAGGTCGCTCATGGCCGGGGGCCGGTCGCGAGTGCCTTGGAAGTTGGCGATGAAGCGAGTGCGCATCTCGTCCACGGAGGAAATCGTGCCAGGAGCCAGGTTCAGGAGCCAGGTGAGGGTACCGTCCTTGAGCGCCATGGGAAACCAGTTTTCCATGACCTTCTCGTCCCCGTTGGCGGCTTTGATGCCCAGGTTGTAGAGCTGTAGGAACTCCGCGGGGTCGGCAGTGTCGTCATGGCGTGGGGGCAGATCTGGCTTGAACTTTCCCGGCCAGGCCACGCTACACAGCTCGGTGGTGAAGACACGGCAGCCTGCAGTGGCCACTGGAGGCCTTTGGTGACAAAGGGCTTGATGTTGGAGGTCTCCGCGTGCCGCCGCCAGGAGCAGCGCGGGGTCTTGGTGCGCTGGAGAAGGAGCGCGGTCATGACGTGCCGGTGCGGGGAGCACACGGGAAGCTTCTTGAGGACGAGGGATCTCTTGGAAGCTCCTCTCTTGTTGCGCGGGCGCTGGACGGAGCGGGTCCCGTCCAGGGGCCGCGCGCCTTGGGGCCAGGGAGCCTTCTTGAGGGGGAGGCGGCGGCTGAGGTGCCTCCGAAGCTACGTTGCCCGCGCAGGGCGGGGCGGTGCAGTGAGAGGGATGGTGCAGGGGAGCCCCCTGCGGCGCTGACGAGCTCGGTGATGTGGGCAAGCCACTCATCGTAGAGGTCATCGACGGGACGGTAGTGCAGGAGCTCTCGTGCCAGGAGAAACACGGCGTGCGCGTCCGCAGGAGCGCGACGGGCATTGGACGACGAGCCTGCTGGAGTCAGCGACGGGGTGGCGATGCGGCCTTCTTGCCGCACCGAAGAATGCAGGATGAGGCCTGCTGCTCATTCCCCGCCGGGCCGGTGGCGGCGTGGGCGGCAGACGACAGGGAACGATGGGGAGGCCCTCCGACGGGGGCCGTCTGGGTGATATGGGCTACAAGGGCGGCCCGGCGCTCGGCACGGGCGTAACGAGCATCAGACATGGATGCGACGGACGGCGAAACACAAGACAGCGGAAGGCGTGATTCCGGCGCATCCCTACCTGGCGCGCCAAATGTCGGAGTTCGGGTTCCGGCAGACCCTTAAGGTTCGAACTATGGGGTGCACGCGGACATCACTCTTCTACCAACTCACGTCTCGTCACCCCGCAAAGAATCTAAGCTACACGAAGAACAACACAAGGGACGCAAGGTTTATACTGGTTCAGGCCACCATTGTGGTGTAATACCCTACTCTAGTGTGTGGTGTGGTAGATTGCCTCAGGGGATGATGATGAACAATACAAAGGAAGAACGGCCTTGCGAGGGGAGGAGTTCTTGTGTTGGTGGTTTTGGCTAAGGTTCGATTGGTCGACCCCCAGATGCCTCTATACTATGGTGGCTGTCCCTGTTTATAGAGCGAGGCCCTGGTCCTCTTCCCAAATATTGAGCGGGAAGGGCGCCAACAATTGGCCATTTTAAAGGGGAACATCTAGTACACTTATCCTGACTAAAGTTGGTCCTTGCCTGCCAAAGGCTCTGATGATGACGCTGTCTTGGGCTCCACGATGACCTCCATCCTACCGTTATGCTGGTCTTGGTCTTGTTGCACCGAAATGGTAGCCTTTGCTTGATACCTTGGCCTGCACCTGCCCCCTTTTCACCAAAGAGGAAACAAGGACACTGCGCAGGCCGGCGCCCGCCTGGCGCCCGCCTAGCTTCGGTCGTCATGGCTTGCGTCACGGGCACCTCGTGAGGTACCCCGCCTTGATCTCTCCGCCTCCTCGTGAGCCAGCCTGACGAGGCTGCGCCTGAGGAAGCTTCCTGTCGTCCGCCCCGCGAGGCTTGGCCCCTCGTGAGGGTCTTGAGCCTATGTTGACAAAGATGGGCCATACTGGGCCACTCCTTGAGCCACGCTGCGGGCCGCAGGCAGGCAAGTATAGGTACCCCCGTTCCCAGAACGCCGACAACACAACAGTCAATCATGCCCAAGATCCCGCACTCTAATATAGTACTCGGCATATGATGTCACATGTTCAGTCGACAACTCACTGAATGGATCAAGGCGACTGATTCGACGCTGAAGTACCAACGTGAGTTTTCAATCTTGTAGAAAACACTCGTGAAGGTGCAAAGCTCAGAACAAGTTCAACTTCAACCTACTTTCTACTCGAACATTAATCCATTCGGGGGCTACTGATGAGGATACAAACCTGGGTAGGGTCATAGGCCGGACCTATATGTCCTACCCAAGGTCACTACCCTAGAAGATAAGAAGTTCAAGAGACAGCAAGAGACCCCCAGTCGAAGATGTCAAGTGCAATCCACTCGACAGTCATGTCACTCGGGAGTATTCCTCTCTATCGTCACTCGACCATCCAGAGAATCACTCGACCTACCAAATACCAGGAGTCACTCAGCGTGGCAATGGGCAGGCGTTCACTCTGTAGTCTCTAAGGTCATTAACAACACTTAAGTCTGGCGTTACCAGTAACGCCCCTACTTTATGTACATTAAGTCCCTTGTAATGGAGGGCGATGCAGGTCCTGGTGTACTCTATATAAGCCACCCCCCTCCTCTGGCAAAAGGGTTCGCACCCCCTGTAATATCACACGCATAATCCAATCGACCGCCTCCGGGCACCGAGACATAGGGCTGCTACTTCCATTGAGAAGGGCCTGAACTCGTAAACTCTGCGTGTACACCTTCACCATATCTAGGATCTTGCCTCTCCATACCTACCCCCTTTCTACTGTCAGTCTTAGGACCACGACATCCAGTACTTTCATGCGTGTTATGCATTATGTGCTTCGCCCTTACATTGGTGTGTTCGTTGTTTGACGACATTATTTTCTTTAGCAAATCCCTCATGGAACATGTAGATCATCTTAGGGCCATTTTGCAAACACTTAGAAAAGAGCATCGATATGCCAATATGGAGAAATGCACTTTTGGTGTTGACAAGATCATTTTCTTGGGTTTCGTTGTGTCCTCAAAGGGTGTTCATGTTGATGAGTCCAAAATTGAAGCAATTAAAACTTGGCCCCAACCCACTAATTTGCAGCAAGTGTGTAGTTTCCTTGGTCTAGCGGGTTTCTATCGTCGCTTTCTGAAAGACTTTAGCACTATTACCACACCGTTGCATGCTTTGAGTAAAAAGAACACACCCTTTGTTTGGGGTCCAACTCAATATACCGCATTTGATGAGCTCAAATCTTTGCTGACACATGCCCCAATTCTTGCGTTACCTAATTTCAACAAAACATTTGGGGTTCATTGTGATGCTAGTGGTAATGGAATTGGTGGAGTTTTGATGCAAGAAAAGCGACCCATTGCGTACAGTGAAAAACACCGGTGCCCAACTTAATTTTCCTATATATGACAAAGAATTGTATGCTTTAGTGCGAGTATTACATGTTTGGGAGCATTATCTTCACCCACAATACCGACAATGAGACAGTAAAGTACCTTAAAGGTCAAACAAAGTTGAATAAACGGCGTGCTAAATGGAGTGAATTTATTGAGTCTTTCCCTTATGTCATCAAGTACATTAAAGGCAAAGAGAATGTTGTGGCGGATGCTCTTTCTGGCATATGCATGCTTTGTACTAAACTTGAGTTAAATGTGATTGGCTTTGAGCATATTAAAGATCTTTATGCGAATGATCATTATTTTGCACTTCCTTATGCAAAATGTCTTACTCGCACTTGTTGGGAGAACTTTTATCTCTAGAATGGCTACATTATGTGTGCTAACAACCTTTGTATACCCGACTCTTCTCTTCGTTTGTTACTTTTGCAAGAGGCTCACGGAGGTGGACTCATAGGACATTTTTTACGCGACAAGACCTTTGCTACACTCTCCAACAAGTACTTTTGGCCAAAGATGTTCCGCGATGTCGCGCACTTCACCAACCGATGTTGTCCAAAGCCCAATCTCATGGTTTACATATGGCACTCCCAATTCCATATCAACCATGGGAAGATATTAGTATGGATTTCATGCTTGGTTTGCCTATAACTCGCAATGGCAAGGATTCTATCTTTGTTGTCGTGGATCGATTCTCAAAAATGGCACATTTCATACCATCCAAGAAGAGAGATGATGCTTCACATGTTGCTAATCTTTTTTGTAGGGAAATCTTGAGGTTGCATGGAGTACCAAGGACCATTGCGTCGGACCGGGACGTTAAGTTCCTAAGCTAGTTTTGGAACACAAGATGCACCAAGCTCGGCATCAAGCTTCTATTCTCCATGGCATATGATCCACAAACAGATGGCCAAACTGAAGTCACCAACTGGACGCTCTCCACTCTCCTATGTGTGTTGATCAAGAAGAACATCAAGGAGTGGGAGGAATGCTTACCCATCGCCGAGTACGCCTACAATCGCGCCCGACACACTACTACTGGCAAGTCCCCCTTCAAGGTTGTCTACGGCTTCAATCCATTGTCCCCTTTGGACATTCTACCTCTTCCACCCCAAGAACGCACAAACATGGATGCAAGTGTAAGGGAAAGCTTTCTCAAGAAGATGCATGAAGATACAAGGGAAACGATTGAGCGTCAAGTACATCGCATCACCACCAAGCTCAACATCAACAAGACACCAATGGTGTTCCAACCGGGAGATCTCGTATGGCTTCATCTTCGCAAGGACCGCTTCCCCAACGAGAGCAAGTCAAAGCTACTACCTCGATTTGATGGACCCTACAAGGTGATAACACGCTACAATGACAACACTTACAAGATTGACATCCCACGTGACAAGTACAACGTAAGCGACATCTTCAACGTCAAAGACTTGGCCAAGTACCATGGTGATGAAGATCAAGATCCATGGACGGATCTATCCCAAGGGGGGGAGATGATGCGGAGCATCCTTCCATCATCCCCATGGAATCTACTACAACACTTCAAGAACCACACGGACCCATGACAAGAGCTAGAGCACGTGCAATGGAATCTGAGGTGAACTCCTTCCTACTTGATATGCATATGGACACAAACGAAACTTGGTTGCTACCTCACCAAAATACGCTATGCCTCATTAGGTATGAAGAGGAACACCACCAAGAAGCTCAGGAGCATCACCAAGGAGTAGGGGTACCACCCCAAGGCCATGCAGACCAAGACAGAGCACAACAGTAGCTGGACAGGAAGTCCCAGGCGACCCCATGTGCATGGGCCCCCGAGACCCCATGTCCATGGACTACACAGGGAGCTATGGCTGTAGCACCCCGTGCGCATGGGCGTGTACTATGCGCACGGGACCCCCGTGCGCACGGGCCCAACTTAGCCCGTGTGCACGGGCCCTACAGGGTGACCGGCTGATGTGGGTTGTTGGGCCTGACTTTCGCACCCACTTCATCTCCTACCTCCCCAAACCTATATAATTCATGCCTAGGGTTATGTTTAGGGTAAGCAAAGTATTCGATGAGATATTTGTGTGCTTTGCTCCTTCTACCACCTCCATTGGAGATCAAGGCCTCTTAGGAGAGGATCCACTAGTGGATGCCAAGTCCTCCATCTTGAAGAAGACTACCATCATCAAGACCTCATCTCTAAGGAGTGGGAAGATCTCTACCATTGTATCTTTCCTTTGATTGTGTTTCTGAACTTTTGGATCTCATGTATGCTATCCTAGTAGATGTGTGATTTGGGTTTTGTTTGAGTGTTCTCTCTTTGTGTTTGTGTGTTCATCTCATTTCCCACCTCCAAGTGTGAAAAGATCCCTCCTAGGGTTCTACTCTACAACAAGCTCTCTTCAACTCAAGGTGTGGTACTATTAATATCAGTGTAACTCTCAAAGGCGACACAACTCCCCGCATTTCCTTGCTAATCTTATAGGATTCAAGTGCGCAGGCCACTAAAATTCCTATTCCTATGTTTACAAAATCCTATGAATCAAAGAGGCCCGAAGAGTTGAAAGTGTCCATCACAACCAGTTGAATAGACCACTGCACTTCAAACGCCCCTGATCCTCTTCACTACAAGGAACATATTGTACTACTATCATACTCCCTTCGTTCCAAAATATAAGTCTTTGTAGAGTTTTCCAGTATGGATGACATAGAGATGTATACAGATACATTTTAGAGTGTAGATTCACTCATTTTGCTCCATATGTAGTCCATGGTGGAATCTATACAAAGACTTGTATTTAGGAACGAAGAGAGTACTTATTAAAGAAGAACAGGAGAGGACCATGCTAAAGAAGAGCAAGCAGATTTTGGATAATAAAATGTTCATTGCGCAGTGCCCACACATGATGAACTACAGCGCATTAAAAATGCAACTCCCTGTTGTCTCTCTATATGTGGTGCACGTGCTTTTCATAAGTAAAGTAGGAACATTAGCTGACCAATTAAAAATTATCTATTTTAGTAATATCAGCATCATATTAGATTTGTATTTGAGCAACAAGTTTGGAATTATGAGTGGCACGTTGTTTATCTTGATGGATTGAGGAGCAGTGCTAAGAAGCTACGATGATGGTATTGAATAATAAAGGAATGCCTGCATGCAAGTCGCGTGACTTTCGTCATTTTGATCAGTCGACCATTTCAGGCGGTTGGATGAAGATCCTACGTCTCCTAACCCTTCTTCTTCCTCATCTATGATTCTTCCCCTATAAAACACCGTACGGGCCGCCAACCGAACCACCGGCCCCGACCCCTCCGCCCTCCCTTGAACCGCCACCACTGCATGTGTTCCTGCGCCACCCCACCCCCACCCGTGTTGAGTTTTTTTTTGTTCGGCGAGGCCCCACCACCGCCAGGCCACCGCACCCCACAATCACCGTCCCCACCCGAGCCCATTCCTTCCCTCCGGCGAGCTCTCAAAAACCGACTGACCCAATTTCGAAATTTAGTCCACTGTCATTTAACTAGTGTGGAATATAAAAGGGGAAAACCATAAGCATTGTAGGTATAGTGTTGAGCATACCATGGCAGATATGAAGGTGCAAACCGGACAAAGCCAACTTCGCTATGGATGTTTTCTTTCAACTAACAAGTAAGATCCTAAGTGATGGGTGTCGGTGTCAAAACTGGCGGATCTCGGGTAGGGGGTCCCGACTTGTGCGTCTAAGGCTAATGGTAATAGGAGGCGGGGGACACAATGTTTACCCAGGTTCGGGCCCTCTCGATGGAGGTAATACCCTACTTCCTGGTTGATTGATCTTAATGATATGAGTATTACAAGAGTTGATCTACCATGAGATCGTAGAGGCTAAATCCTAGAAGCTATCCTATGATTGTGATTGTTCTTGTCCTACGGACTAAACCCTCCGGTTTATATAGACACCGGAGGGGGCTAGGGTTACACAGAGTCGGTTACAGAGAAAGGAATCTTCCTATCCGAGTCGCCAAGCTTGCCTTCCACGCAAAGGAGAGTCCCATACGGAAACGGGACGAAGTCTTTTATCTTGTATCTTCATAGTCCAACAGTCCAGCATATGCATATAGTCCGGCTGTCCGAGGACCCCTTAATCCAGGACTCCCTCAGTAGTCCCTGAACCAGGCTTCAATGACGATGAGTCTGATGCACAGATTGTCTTCAGCATTGCAAGGCGGGTTCCTTCTCCGAATACTCCGAAGTAGATTTTGAACATAAGAATCGTGCCCGGCTCTGCAAAAAATCCTACATACCACTATAGAGAGTATAATATCCCATGAGTCCAATCTGCTGACAACTCATAGCGTGACATCACGCCACGGCCCAGTTTTTATTCGAACCATTTTCATCCTGCCCCTATGTATTTCGAGGCGCGGTTTTATTGGCACGTCTTGTTAAAGCAGAGATCGTGTCCCCTTATCACGGGATTCTCATCAATGTGGGCATGGGTAACCCAACCGTGCCATCAGCATGACGCTTGGGAAATAAGCAAGCTTTAGGGCGAGGGGGAGGCGCATGATTTTTACTGCCTTTATAAAGGGATAAGGATTCCCCTCTTTCACCCACGCCCTCTTCTTCCTCTGCTCATTCATTCTCGAGCTCCAGCGCCCAAGCACCCATCTCTTCCACCCAAAAAGCACTCCAACCATGTCTGGATCCTGAGCACAAGGCAAGTGGATGGCCTCCTCCATCAAGGAGAAGGATATCAAGAAACTCCGGGAGGCCGGATACCTAGCCAAGAAGATCGCACACCGTCTCCCGGCGGCGGGACAGATCGTCCCTACTCCGGAACCCCACGAGAGGGTTGTATTCGTCCCTCACTTCGTCCGCGGGCTGGGGCTTCCCCTCCACCCATTTGTTCGCGGCCTCATGTACTACTACGGGATAGATTTCCATGACCTATCCCCCAATTCCTTCCTCAACATCTCGACATTCATCATCGTGTGCGAGGCCTTGCTCCGCATCCCGCCACACTTCGGACTGTGGCTAAAGATTTTCAATGTGAAGCCAAAGGTGGTAGGCGGCGAACACACCGAGTGCGGAGGAGCCATGGTGAGCAAGATGCCCAACGTCAAATGGCCATCAGGTAAATCCAATGAGTCCGTCAAAGGTTGGCAACAAAAGTGGTTCTATGTTACCGAGCCATGCAGCAACAAATGGGCCACCGCCCCCGAGTTCCGATCCAGAGCCCCACTGCGGCTCATGTCCTGGCCTGAAAAGGGCCTAGACTGGTCTTCGTCAGATGAGCTGACGATGCTCCAAGCGCGTATCAAGAGCATGCAGGACAAGAATATCAAACTTGTCAATGTGGTCCAGGTGATGCTAGTTTGCCGGATCCTTCCTTGTCAACGTCGGACTTGCAATCTATGGGAGTTTGATCCGGCCAAGCACCAAACCTTGCTGGAGTTCTTCGGCACAACGCACGAAGACATCTGGAAGGTGCTATTCAAGTCCGGCAAGTTGTGGCCGGACACCACCGAGGATCGTGGGCACAAATTGTCCCGCCCTGCAAGTTTGGTAAGTCTTTATATGTTTTCAAGGTGTATCCTTTATTTGTATACCTTGGGGAAAACACCTAATATTTCCCTAACGATTCTCCCAGGGCTGGACGAAGAAGGCAGAGCGGATCTACTGTCCGGCTTCGCTTCCTGAAGAACAAGCCGGCCCACTTCTGATGAAGATGCTGGTCCCAGCGCCATATAAGGCACCGAAGAAGAAGGCCAAGAAGGAGGCCAAGGAGACCAGGAGCGGGCTCCATTGTAAGGGTACCTCGGACGTGATGTCCGAAGACACCGAGGCCCACTCCATCAAAAAAGACGAGGAAGGGGAGGAGGAAGAAGAGGAAAGCCAGTCCCCCCTGCAAGGGGGAGAAAGAAGAGGACGGCCTCCACACATTTGGATGCCGAAACGTCTAAGAAGGGGAATGCCTCCCTTCTAGACGAATCCACCGCAGCCACCGACAGTAGCCCGGAGTGGGAACCCAGGATCAAGCCCCTGGCCAAATCGTGAGTACAAAGAAAACCCGGACACATCCATATATCCAGTCTCACCTTTGCATAGCATTAATATATTGAGTCACATATTCTGCAGTCCAGCCGGGTCCGACATCGAGCGATCTTCGTCAAAAGATTCGTTGGACCCGGATGCGATGAACAGCGAGACCCTCCCAACGGCCTCCTCCCCCAAAGGCGTGGACAACACTGAGGTGTCGTCCCAAAGGGGCCTAGGCCAGGGCGAAGCTCAGTAGACCGTCGAGGCGGCGCTAGAGGGTTAAACCTCAACAACCGGAGGGGAGCAGACCCCCCATGGATGCTAAAGGCGGGTGCCGTCCTGAATTCGACCCACGGCCAGAGAAAACTCCGGAGACCAATACGGTGCTGAAATCAGGCCAGCAAGCTTCTTCAACAGAAGGTGGTGCGCCTCTTCCACCGGTGACCTCAGTCCACCCAGAGGTGCCGGATACTTTATTGGCGGCGATGCAAAGCGCTTCCATCGTTGAAGAGCACCGTACCCTTATGGGTGCGGTGATTGAGAAGGTCCAGTCCGCCAAAAGCGGGCTGACCGAAGCCTGCACCAGCCTTCTAATAGGCTTTGAGGTAAGTAATGAAGTTAAAAGAATGTCATAATATAGATAGTAGCCCCTAATACACTGTTCGGTGTTCGAAAAGAAAGCCGGATAGAGGATCAAATATATTTCGCAGGAGACTAATTAGGAAATACCTATGTGAATGATCAGGCGTCGTTATTGACTGCAACCTCTCATACTGAGGAGGTCTTTAGGCTGAAGCGGAGTCTGGAGCAGGCCGAAAAGGAGCTCGGCCAAGTAAAAAAGCAATTGGAAGATAACCAAGGTATGGGATAACTTTGTTTGTATTTAAATACAAGTGAATAGTTATTTTGATTGAAAAATTTCATGATATGTAGTAGGAGTGCCGACCGAAGTCGAGGCACTTAAGAAGGCGGTAGCCGAGGCCGAGAAGAAGGCGGCCAAGGAGCAGGCCACTCGTGAAAACCACGAGGCCCGGGTCATTGAAGTTCAACAAGAGCTCCAAGAAGCCAAAAATAAGTGCCAGACCTTGGAGCAGAGTTTAAAGGATCAAGAGTCCGAACTCACCAAGGCTCGTCAATCCGCACACGATGCCCGGGCTGAAGCCCAAGGCGCCTTCCAGGAAATCCAGGCGGCCCGAAAGATCGCAGCGGGTAAGGCCTTTATTATGCAAAGCAAATACGCGAAGGAAAGATTTCGTTTACTGACCTGGATTCGGAGTTCTCCAGGGGTGTTTACGGATCTGCCGTGCAGCGTGTGTGACACCGCACAATTCTACCGAGCCGAAGAGGGGAGCTCTACGGAGTAGCTGTTCTGGTTGCAATATCTTGTGCCAGAATACCCAGTACCCTTTACCGATCAGCTGAAGTAGCTGGCCGAGCTGCATAGGGCGGCCGAACTAGCCCTCAAGGATTTGATTATCCGGCTGTGGCTTGCCGAAGCAATTCCCAGCAGCTACTTCGGACTCGTGAAGTGGCTGGTTAGTGCCTGCCCTCGGCTTGATGCAATCAAGCGGTCGGTCTGCATCGAAGGTGCACAAATGGCCTTTGCCCGCATCAAGGTGCATTGGGCGAAGACTGATCTGTGAAGCTAATGACCGAAGGACCGCCCGAAGGGAAAGAGCACCGCAAGCCCGAGTTGTATTATGACAGTGTCCTGGAGGGATCCCGCCTTGTGGCGGAGCAATGTGCCAAGGATATTATATTCCCATGAATGTTTGCATGTTATCCTATGCTGTAATATGAAACAAGGTCTTTATGTAAAATAATGCTTGTTATTTGAGTTATTACCTCATGTGCGGCCATTTTTAAATTAATTCTGAGAGTTGGCCAGTCGTCGACTTCTGCCCACACGTAGGAAGTACGGGGGTGTTCGGGATAAATCTAAACACTCTTTACTCTAGATCTTTGGTCCTTAAAGGAGGTGTTTAGTGCGGTGAACCAGGCAATCGGACTATAAGGCTTTATCACCCTCACTTAGCCATAGGAGTTTGACAAAAGAAAGGTAGGCGCAGCCCCTAGTGTTCGGAAGACCGAACTTGGGGTATTGTAAAACACCTGATCGGATAAAAACCGATCTGTCGCACGATGCATTAGTTATTGCATAATCGAAAGAAATCGCTAAAGATTTTGTGACCTCTTGAACAGCTGACCATCTCTCGCCGCATCATGATAGTCAGTTTTCGGCTTTCTCTACTGAGGTGCTTGTCCGAAAGAACCGGGACACAATCGCAGTAGTTCTCCCTTTACTACCCTAGCCGATATAGCGGAACGTAAGGTAGCAAGCACAGGAGCCGGGCAACCCAACTATTGACCAAAGACATGATTCGGCGCCAATGCATATAATGCTATAAGTTCGGGGTGCCGAACTATACTGTAAAAGTATTCGGACTTTCTTGCCGTCTTATGGGGTACAATGAAGCCCCTGGCGAATTAAGGCGTACCAGAATGTACGGGTGCAATTGATAATAAATAAATAGACAAGGGAAAAATTAAGTAATAAGCTGATGCTGCAAATTATTTTTCGTTGTAATTTGATTAATACGTCAAGGCGTATGTGTACAAGTAGTGCAATAAGCGAATAAGGCTTTTTAACATGCAACGACCAAGAGCGAGCTGCGTGCGGGTATTTAAAACAGGTATGATGATCATTAGTAGAGACCACCTGAGTATTCCCTTGTACGTCCAAGCCCCTAGCTTTCTTGGTGTATTCGTCTCATGATGGGTCTGATGATCAGGTTTATCAGAAAAAGGCTCGAGAGGAGGAAAAACCTGGAAGAAAGAGAAAAAGTGAAGGTATGCGGATCTGAGAGCAATTGAGCCGCATTGTGGACCACAGTCTAGCCGTGCCTCTGCCTGTGCCCATGGTATTTTAAGTGTGTAGTTGTGTACGCGCAACACGAATTTCACTGCTTGATTAGGGCCGGGACGAAGGCCGGGTTGCTAGCTGAGCTCTGGACGAGCCAGATGGTCCTGTTGTAGAGTAGCTCAGACTCGCTTGATGGTGTCCGGGGGCTTCATTGCCGAATTGAGGTTTTGCCTAAGAAGGCTACTTTGTACTTCTGCTGCAAGGGCCGCGGTGTGCTCTTCAGTACAGAGGGAGCGCTCTGTATTTCCATTGACTGTTATAGCACCACGAGGTCCGGGCATCTTGAGCTTAAGGTAGGCATAGTGCGGCATCGCGTTGAAACGAGCAAATGCGGTTCGTCCGAGCAGTGCGTCATAACCACTACGAAGGGGGACGATGTCAAAGATTAATTCTTTGCTTCGGAAATTATCCGGGGATCCGAAGACCACTTCTAGTGTGGTTGATCCCGTACAGTAGGCCTCTACACCTGGTATGACACCTTTAAAGGTGGTTTTGGTGGGCTTGATCATTGAGGGATCAATATCCATTTTGCACACTGTATCCTGATAGAGCAGGTTCAGGCTGCTACCACTGTCCATGAGGACGCGTGTGAGGTGGAATCCGTCAATGATAGGGTCGAGCACCAGTGCGGCTGAACCGCCATGACGGATACTGGTCGGATGGTCCCTTCGATCGAAAGTGATTGGACAAGAGGACCATGGGTTGTATTTTGGGGCGACTGGCTCCATCGCGTAGACGTCTCTTAGTGCGCGCTTCCGCTCCCTTTTGGGGATATCGGTAGCATATATCATATTCACCATTTTAACATGGGGAGGAAACTTCTTTTGTCCCCCTGTGTTCAGTGGCCGGGGTTCCTCATCGTCGTCGCTTTGCGATCCATTTTCCTTGTTTTTGGTGTTTAACTTGCCAGCCTGTTTAAAGACCCAACATTCTCCGTTGGTATGATTGGTTGGTTTATCGGCGGTGTCGTGGATTTGGCATGGACGATCGAGTATGTGGTCCAGACTAGACGGGCCTGGATTGTTTCTATTAAATGGCTTTTTCCACTGACCGGACTTGGAGCCACTGAATCCAGCATTGACGACCGTGTCTTCAGAGTTATCGCCTTTATTTCGACGCTTGTGTCTACTGCGCCGGGGCTTGCGGTTACTGTCTTTGGCTTCAGAAGTGCCAGGTTTACTTGAGGTGATGTTGCTACGAACTAGCCAGCTATCCTCGCCCATGCAAAAGCGGGTCATGAGCGTCGTAAGGGCTGCCATGGACTTCGGCTTCTCTTGGCCGAGGTGTCGGGCGAGCAACTCGTCACAGATGTTATGCTTAAAGGCCGCTAGGGCTTCAGCATACAGATAGTCAATGATTTGGTTCTTTTTAGTTAAGAACCGAGTCCAGAATTTCCTAGCTGATTCTCCGGGCTATTGGATTATATGACTTAAGTCATCAGCATCCGGAGGTCGAATATAAGTGTCTTGAAAGTTGTCAAGGAATGCATCTTCTAGGTTCTCCCAACTGCCAATGGAGTTTTCGGGCAAACTATTCAACCAGTGCTGAGCTGGTCCCTTGAGTTTTAGCGGGAGATACTTGATGGCATGGAGATCATCACCGCGGGCCATATGTATATGGAGAAGGAAGTCCTCGATCCATACCGCGGGATCTGTTGTTCCATCATATGATTCAATGTTTACGGGTTTGAACCCTTATGGGAATTCATGTTCCGTTACTTCATCGGTGATGCATATGGGGGTGTGCGACGCCTCTGTGTCGGGCTACATCGCGATGCAGCTCGAATGGAGCCGGTCTACAGTATTCGGCCCGGACAGGTGTGTATTTGTTATATCCGGTGTGGTGGTCGTCGTTGCGCATTGGGGCGCACCCCGCAATCCATAGATCGATCTGGTCTGGCCTGCTCTGTTCTCCAAGTCGTACCGTAGGTCATGTGTGTATCCTCGAGTTGTTGTGTTTCTATTTGTTCGACGACGTGGTGCCGGCTGGTGTTCGGGCTGAATTGCCACTTTATCTCGGCCACGCGGTGGTAGGTCAGCCGCATTATGCACTAGTAGTGCTGGCTCCAGTGCCTCGTCATCGAATTGAGGCAACAATTTGTGCTTTGGGTAACTTTTGGTTGGGCGTTCGAATCCGTATTCCTCGGCTGCCAGGACCTCAGTCCATCTATCAGTGAGCAGATCTTGATCAGCTTGAAGCTGTTGTTGCTTCTTCTTCAGGCTCTTTGCCGTGGCTATAAGTTGGCGCTTAAAGCGCTCCTGCTCAATGGGTTCCTCAGGCATGATAAATTCTTCGTCGCCGGGGCTCACCTCGTCCTCGGAGAGGGGCATGTAATTGTTGTCCTCCGAGTTGTCGTTCACGGCCTATTCATTGGGGCTGGCTCGCCCGTCTTCCCATTCAGCTTGTTCAAAACTTGGCTTGACGGGGTCTTTGTTGTCTTCGGCATCGTCCAGAGTGCTATTTTCTCTTGTGCGGTATCGCTATTTTTACCCTGGTGTGATTTAGAGCGGCGCCACTGATGTTGCCACTTTGTCTACTTCTCAGTAGGTTTATCCTCAACTGGATCCTTTTTGTCATCGCCATTGTCTTGTTTGGGTGTATCCACCATGTATATGTCATACGAGGAGGTGGGTGTCCAGTGCCCTATGGGCGGTGGTTCCTGTTCTTCTCCGACATCGTTGTTCATACCGTCGATGTCTTAAGAGTCAAAATCAAGCATGTCGGTCAAATCATCGATAGTGGCTAGCAAGTGGGTGGTGGGTGGTTAACGAAGTTCTTCGTCATCCACTTCCCACTCAAGCCGGACATAGTTCGGCCAAGAATTTCCTGACAAGGAGAGGGACTTTAATGAGTTTAACACATCACCTAGGGGTGAGTGTTGGAAGATGTCCGTGGAGTTGAACTCTAGGATCGGCGCCCGGTCAGATTCGATGGGTGCGGGTACGCGCGGTTTGGAGCCTATGGCCGGAGACGAGTCCAAGGTCCCGATGACACAGGCCTCGTTGGAGGTCAGATCTGTGTTCGGCTCTAGCGATGCTGAGTCTGCGACATCCGTGGCGAGGTTGAGCTTCCCATCCTTGGATGGCGTGCTCTACTTTGGATCTAAGGCTAGAGTGATTACAGGCGCTATATCCTGCACACAGTCTGATGACAGATTTAGGTCATATTCATCGTGGCGGTAGGGCGCGGCTATCATGGGCTCGAATCCGTCGAAGATCAAGTCTTCGCGGATGTCGGTGGTGTAGTTTTAGCTTCCAAACCTCACCTGATGGCCAGGGGCGTAGCTGTCGATCTGCTCCAGATGGCCAAGCGAGTTGGCCCGTAGTGCGAAGCCGCCGAATACGAAAATCTGTCCGGGGAGAAAAACTTCACCCTGGACTGCGTTGTTGTAGATGATTGAAGGAGCCATCAAGCCTTGTGGTGACAACACAGTGGAACTCTCAATGAAAGCACCAATGTCGGTGTCAAAATCGGCGGATCTCGGGTAGGGGGTCCCGACCTGTGCGTATAAGGCTAATGGTAACAAGAGGCGGGGGACACAATGTTTACCCAAGTTCGGGCCCTCTCGATGGAGGTAATACCCTACTTCCTGCTTGATTGATCTTGATGATATGAGTATTACAAGAGTTGATCTACCACGAGATCGTAGAGGCTAAACCCTAGAAGCTAGCCTATGATTGTGATTATTCTTGTCCTACGGACTAAACCCTCCGGTTTATATAGACACTGGAGGGGGCTAGGGTTACACAGAGTCAGTTACAGAGAAAGGAATCTTCCTATCCGAATTGCCAAGCCTGCCTTCCACGCAAAGGAGAGTCCCATCTGGACACGGGACGAAGTCTTCTATCTTGTATCTTCATAGTCCAATAGTCTGGCATATGCATATAGTCCGGTTGTCCGAGGACCCCTTAATTCAGGACTCCCTCAATGGGCAAGATATCACAGTAAAGCAGTGGCGATCTATTTTCTTGCTGCGATAAATAAGTTGAGCAAATACGAAAGAGTACCGCCTCTGGTGCGGCACCATGTATGCATCTACTTAGAATAGGTTAGTCACAAAAATAATATAAAATAGCATATTAATGCATATAAAACATCCAAAACAGGTAATATAATAGCATGGAACAATCAAAAATTATAGATACGTTGGAGACGTATCAGCGCACCTAAAACGTCCAAATCCAAATAAGCACGAACTGAAGCTAAATTCAAATATATGGAAATTAGCGTAAAGAACTTTTCTAGGAAAAAATAGAGTAATATTCGAGGATTGTTTTCAAACACACAAAAAGGTTTGGTGGATGTGCTTCGACCGTGACATGGTGACACACTGTTCGATCGACCGCGCGGCCGTCGTGCACGCGCTTGCACATGATTCTATATTGATGTTGTGTTAACTAATGTGGTAGTATAAGCGCTGCCTTAGTCTAATGTTTACGTGTACTAGTATGACATTATTTTAAGTTTGACCAACCCTATATAAAACTAAACTAAGCTCCCATACACGCACTCATCAATATGACACCGCCATTGCACATGATGGCGCCCTCCTGCTCCGGACGACTGTTCCTCGCCCATCACCGTCGTGTCCCTGCCATCCCTTTGCCATGAAGCCGAAGGCTCACCCGCTCACGTCGTTTGCAGTCCCTCCTCACGATGTCGCCGCGCTACCAAGCACGTGAGCAGGTGGAGCCACGTCTATGCCCACAGCATACAAAGAGGAGGACGAGCACATGCTCCAGCACGCCGGCGAGGAGGAGCTAGCTTGTCATTGTCATCTCCATCCGCGCGGAGGAGGCGCGCAGGGTGGCTGTCGCGGCAGAAGCCGGTCGCGCCCGCGCAGAGCCCGCAAACCGGGTACAGACGTGGAATCTACCTTCGAGACCTTGAATGCCATGTGGATCCTACAATCTGAAGGAACAATTTGGGTCAGTCGACTCTTGTAAGCTGTTGAATGCAACATGGACGGCCAGAAGGGCTTCTTCAACCTCCGAAAATAATGCATTGTCATCTTCTCTCTCAGGAATCGAGCTGCCAACCCACCACAGGCCGAACCGCCTGCCACTGCCACCCTGCCCTTCCCTGAACCGCCTTCCACTGCCATACTCCCCCCATCCCTGCCATCCGTTTAACCCCAGGCACGATCCATTTTTTCTGGCGAACTGCATTCCACACCCAACACTCATAAGATAGATCATGGGCACCCTGGCACCCTAATATAGATACTGGGGTAGCTTCTCTGTCATCTTCTTCCTTTGCTCCATCGAACTTCTTTCACAAATGGACTGACCAAAATTATACTACTAGTACTTATTAAGTACAGTAGGAACGCGAAGATACGATCAGTAGTATCAAGTAAAAGAAGAACAATAGTAAGATATACTAGTACTACTATGCATACTAACGAGTTCAAATAAAAAGAAAGAACACAACATAGTTCTGCTGGGGGCTCAACACAACACACCCCTAAAATAAAACTAAGCAACTAGTCTGCTTGACACTGTAGTAGAACCAGCATGAGGAATGACACTGCCACCTTACTCGGAGTCCGAGTCCACGTCCTCGACTTCATCCTCATCCCTCTTCCTCTTCCTCTTTGCCGACACTTCTTTGCTTGAACCGGACACTGGGCTCCGCTTCTTCATCCAACCCTTGTAGATATTTAAACAAAGGTAGGCATCTGTTGCTACGTACATGATGTGATCTTCATCTATTGTCTTCGACTCCCATGCATGATGAAACTCCGGGTGAGATTTCTTCAGTTAAGCGTACAAAGGATCAATCATAGTTGCTGCCAGGGTCAGCATTGAAGGATGAGAGGAGGACACAAGGCTTTCCTTCTAGAGATCGAAGGGCTGGCCTACAATGAGGCCTATCTGACCCAGGACTCTCCCGTAGTTCGTAAAGTCTATAATAACAAATTTCACTCTTTTGTCCTTGAGGAAGAACTCAAAATCCTAGCACCTAACGTTGGCATGGCATATGTGGTAGAGCAAGCACACATTATGTATGCAAACCTGGATCACGGCGGGCTTCTTCATCCCTGCCACCTTTAGAAGCTTCTCCCTTTCTAGGACTGTGGTGTACTCAACATCTAGCCCAGCGACCCACTCATGCTTTGAACTTTTGAACATGTGTAGGAATCGACCAAGGCATGCTTCCACCATTGCGGATCTACGGGTGTAGATGATGATGAACTCATCGTCGGTGATGGTTCTAACCTTGTACTCACCGCCGATCATGGAGATTTGGTGGGCCATAGATTTTGGAGGCGGGTTAGGAGAAGTGGAACTGGTGTAATGTGAAAGGAAGAGACGACTGGGAGCGAACTGTTGTAAGGTAGAACACGGGCACAAGTAGGTCATGTGAACGGTGTTGGGTGGTGGCTTGCCCAGTGGATAAACGGCTCCATGCCCCCAAAGAGTTCTCGAGTACTATGCGGGAGCCACTAGATGTCATCTCTACTAGACCCATATCGTAGGCCTGACGGTATAGCTCCTGCGTCTTTGCATGCCATGCCGGCGCGTGCATGTAACTTCACTTAATTCCATCAACCGTCACGCCTCCCACGACACCTCGCCTCCCTCGCGCAGTCACGCCCTTTGAGACATCAGACGGCTATAAATGAGCAATTTTTTTGCGTACTCCGCATGCATGATACTCCCTCTGGTCCTTTTTACTGCGTGTAAGAGTTGTGCCAAGTCAAAGTTTGCAAAGTTTGACCAAATTTATACTAAAAATATCAATATCTACAATACCAAATATATATTTTATGAAACTACATTTCATAATGAGTATTAAAATATTGATTTGACATTGTGAATGTTGATACATTTGTTATAAGTTTGGTCAAAGTAGAGGTACATTGACTTCAGATAAAACTTATATGCACAATGCAGACTAGTTCCTCCGTCCAGGTGCGTGCCATGTCCTGTCTAGTCATCACAACAAGGTTAGCTATTAGAGTACTACTACCTCCCTTCTAGTTTAAAGGGGTCGATTCAAAAGTTTCACCTACTCTTACCAAGATAGAGGCGGTGGAATAGTTTTTGTACTCTGCAAAATCACTCAATTAATGGTCTCATTCTTCACAAAAAAATGTGTTTACCAATGCACTATCGCATTGCATGCATGTAACACCCACGATGCGGCTATATCTCCCACGTGTCGAAGCACGACTTAGAGGCATAACCGCATGGTGGTTTTGTCGCAAGAAGGGTCATCTTCACACAATCCCATGTAATGAACAAGAATGGGATAAAGAGAGTTGGCTTACAATCGCCACTTCACACAATACATAAATTAAGATCATACATCATTCGAAGTACACTCATAGACCGGCTACGGTCAAGTTCAAATGAAAAGAAGACAACCCCAAATGCTAGATCCCCGATCGCCCCAACTGGGCACCTCTACTGATCATCTGGAAACGATACATAGTAACGACCAAGGGCCTCATCAAATTCCCACTTCAGCTCAGTTGCGCCATCTGCGCTGGTATCCTCGGCACCTGCATCTGTTTTGGTAGAATCTATGAGTCACGAGGACTCAGCAATCTCACACCCATGAGATCAAGACTATTTAAGCTCATAGGTAGGTAAGGGGTAATATGGTGGAGCTGTGGCAAGCACTAAGCATATATGGTGGCTAACATACGCAAATGAGAGCGAGAAGAGAAGCAACGCGTCGGTCGAGAAGCTAGAAGCGATCAAGAAGTGATCCTGAAACTACTTACGTCAAGCATAACACAAACCGTGTTCACTTCCCGGACTCTGCCGAGAAGAGACCATCACGGCTACACACGCGGTTGATGCATTTTAATGAAGTCAAGTGTCAAGTTATCTACAACCGGACATTAACAAATTCCCATCTGCCTCATAACCGCGGGCACGGCTTTCAAGAGTTTATATACCCTGCAGGGGTGTCCCTGAAACTACTTACGTCAAGCATATATGGTGGCTAACATATGGCAGTGATCTACAGGAGATGCTTTACAAAAGAGGAACACTGAGCTACGGCTAAATCACATCATAACAGGTTCAAACAAGCATGGAGAAAGTGCAAAAAAATATCAGGTTGGACATGGCATAAACAGCATCACGAAGCAATGTTTAGAGCAGGTTATCAACATGCTACAGGAACTTATAATAGCAAACTAAGGCATGGCATGAATCTACTCAAAGCATAGATCAAAAGTCCCTTACTGACCATAAGCCAAAAAGGAACATAGAATATGATGGCACCCACGTAAACATAGCAAGTTTCGTTAACAGATTCAGCAAACAAAGCATGTCATTGAAATAATTACGAAGGCACCTTCGTGGCTCGATGCACTCACTACAGAGCATTTCATGATAAACTAAGCATACATCCATCAAGAATACATGACATAGAAGCTATACATGGCAAGAAACAACATCATAGCATATCCGGATCAACTACAACAACCTCGGCCAAATTGAATAACATGTAAACAATCTGCCAGGAAACATTTTGAAGCAAAAGTAGAGCACGCAAATGACATGCTAGACTACTCCATATTTGCATCCAGGACCATGGATGGATAGAGCATAACCATGTTTTCAAAACACCCTTACTGAAGTATCTCAAATTATGCATGTATCTCTCTGTAGCAACATGTTTACATGGCATCAAAATTATAGCAGAACAGGAACTAAAATCAGCATTATCACGAAGCCTAGTTTGCATGCTTGTGCCAGTCACCACATTGATCACAAAAATACATGGTAAGCACCTCTGTAAAGAATACATAGCATAGTTCAAAACACACTTAGGGACCAAGTCCATAGGATGCACACATCAATCATAGCAAAAATGACAAAAGAGCTCGTGCTGATAAGATTCTGAAACTAAAAGTATGAACCCCTCTTCCAACAGCATTTCGGTCGTCGAGATGAGATCAAATGTAAATGATGCAATGGAATGAAATGATGTACTCTTCGAGACGAACAATTTGACATATTACACACACGAAACGGAGCTACGGGTGCGAAGATGTGATGCGATGAAGAGGCAACAATTTTTATCACAGAATAATGACAGTGAAAAAAACAGGGGGAGAGAGTCAACCACGGGCTTTCAGATCGGATCTGGCCGGATCGAGGTCGAGGACGACGCCGGAGCTTGCGGCGACGGCGGCCAGAGTCAGAGGAGGCCGGGGGCGAGGAGGTCCGGCGGAGGGCGGCGGAGGCGGCCGGCGCCGGAGAGGGCGTCGGGCGGCGGGGCGCGCGGCTGCGGCCGGGGGCACGCGGGGCGCGCGGCGCACGAGGCGGGCGGCGATGGCAGCGGTCGGCGGCGGCGGTCAGTGGCGGCGGTCGACGGCGGGCTGTGGCCGGAGGCGGAGGACAACGGCGGCGCGGGAGATCTGCGGCCGCGGCGCTGCGGGCCGAGCGCGGGGGCGGCGCGGGCTGCGGGGGCCGGGGACGGGCCTCGCGCGGGCCTGGCGCGGCCGGCGGCGATGTGGGCACGGGCCTGCCATGTGGCGGAGCCTGATTCGCCGGGGGCGCGGCGGCGGACGTGTCCGGCCGTCCGGATTTCGTCCGGCGGCGCGAGGGGAGCGGGGAGACTAGGGTTTCGTCCGGATTTCGGGGAAGGGATCTATATTTATAGGTAGAGGGAGCTAGGAGTGTCCAAATGAGGTGCGGTTTTCGCCCACACGATCGTGATCCGACGACGGAGAGCATGGAAGTGACTTAGATGGGTTATTGGGATGTTTTGGAGGGGTGTTGGGCTGCAACTTAAAAGAGGCCTTTGCGGATATGCGGATAACCGTTGGAGTACCAAACGAGCTCCAAATGACCCGAAACTTGACAGGTGGTCTACCGGTGCTATACCAGGGCCACTTGACAAGGCTCAGTCCATTCCGAGAACATTCAACACCCGCACATGAAAATAGACAAGAGGGGTGCGCCGGTGCATGTGGGAGTGTCGGATTGCGAAATGGACAACGGGGAAAATGCTCGGATGCATGAGACGAACACGTGTACAAATGAGATGCACATGATGACATGATATGATATGCATGACATAAATAAAATGCAAAAAAAAAGACAAAACCCAACCACGGAGGGAAAATCATATCGCATAGCCGAAAATGGCAAGAGTTGGAGTTACAAAGATGGAAAGTTACATCCGGGGTGTTACAATGCACGCATGAAAACTTGTAAATGACAAAGATTTTTACATGCATTAGTCAATATTCTCTTTGGGCTACTCATAGTGGAAAGTAGCATATACTAGTATCATGTGCATGATACTAGTGTATGATATGGGACTAACTTTATAGTGCCATGCATGACACAAAGTAGCATAGTATTTAACATGATACAATATCTACCTATGTTACTCTAATCCCCCTCTCTTCTTTAATTCTTTGCCAAATCAGCATGTTTGCTATTCCCGTGTGCATGATACCAGGTAAGATACCACCACTATGGCCAGCATTGATCATCGCATGCAATAATTTAGTGCACCTTGAAATCTAAACATGTGTGGGGCGTGTATGTTTTTAACGACTTGAGACTATACCTAGTCCGGCATGCAATGGTCAGTTCATTACATGTAAGATGACTTATTATGCACCATTCCCCATACTTGCAGGAAGCACGTTTGTCTCCAAATCTTTTCCTCTCCATGTGTGAAAACAATCTGCCTGCTTCACTCCTCCTCCCTCCGGCAGTCCCACCACTCCACCTTGTGGAAAAAATGTGTATGCATGACTCTCCTCCCCCTGCGCTCGTCCAATCCGTTGTGACCAGCAATATTTCCACCCCTTCCCTCCCTCGTAATTTACTCTGGCAAATATTCCCACGTAGCTATTACGTTAATCACGCAACATATCTTACGTAACAGTGCCATTGCTTGCTATAAATACTGCGCCTCCCATGGCATTCCAAAGAACACTCACGTTCATCGCTATCTCCTCCCCCTCCCTCCCACGTCGACCACCTTGGAATCGCCCCTCCCAAGCTCTAGGCGCCCCTCGCTGCACTGCGCAGAGGATCATGCGTCGTCATTCCGTTCCTCGCCACTACTAGTCAAGGAGGACGTGTCGGTGTTCCACTCCTCGCTATGACGCATCGAGGTGGACGCGTCGGTGTTCCGCTCCTCGCCGTGACGTGTCGAGGTGGATGCGTCGGTGTTCCCAGTCTCTCCCGCACACGTGTCGGAGGATGCATCGGCTCCCCACTACAAGGATAACATCGCGCCGCCCGCCGAGCACCCCAAAACTTGAGGAGATTTGGAAAGAAATGAAGGTATCCTTGTGGGAGACTTTGCCTCCGGCAGCATGCGCCAAAATAGAGGCAGAAAGGAAGGTCGAGGAAGAGAAGCACGCTGTGAGGCATGCTGCCTGGTAGGAATATGTCACGCCCGAGAGAGTCGGGCAATTGGCTCTTTGCCAAAAGGCTCATGCGAGGGTCGTGAGGGTGGAGGAGGATGCCCGTGCCAAAGCCCTAAGTGCGGTCGGGCCCAAGCACCTCATCTATGCTTGGCGGTACGTGGACTGAGTGCACGCTTCCAGCAAGGAGGAGTACCTGTTGGCGCCGGATCACCACATCGGTGAGATCATTCTTGCTCGCCAGCAAGCCACCATTCAGCACCTCGCAAGCTGCGAGGCTGAGGAAGAGGCGTTGTGTCGGCGTGCTGGCAAACGACCGTGCACCAGGGCACTCGTGGCGCACTGGGAAACAACCGCGCACCAGTGCACTCGTGGCGCGCTGGGAAACGGCCGCGCACTAGGGCACTCGTGGCGCGCCACAAGCGCTCCTGCGAGCGTCGTGTCTTTTATTAGGAATAATAGTTTCATAACGCGATCCCATTAGTTTTGGGATGCAAATGATAAATCCCAAACATTCGGGAATTATTGTGTCCTTAATTAAGTATGTAAAAGCAAAAGTTTGGAAACCTTGTGTATCCATACGCATTTTGTAAGTACGTGCATATAGCACAAACTTAACTATATATCGCAGTACATGTCTCTCTATATATACTTGCAGACTGTGGTACTACTATTACTTATGTACGTGCAAATTCACGTTTTAACATTATGATGCGGTTTCTGTAAAGTAGAAAAACAGCACTAGTCAAGCTTCTGAAACGATTCAATGCAAAGAAATGCAAAAATGCTCGTTTGATTGTTTACTTTTAGCTTCCTTCTCTGTGGTTATTTCTCTATCGTACTTTGTATGGAGTATCTCACTGGTCGGGAAGGCATGCAAATTCCCAAACCGTTTCGTACACCTTGTATCGAATTTTTTGCCTAACAAGTTGTGCTGTGCAATTGGAATTCCAACTTGAGTACTACTATTAGGAGTACCATGAGCCAGTTCTTTTAGGCTTCTAGATTAGTAATCCCATAAATACTACTTCCGTCCTGGTTTATTGTTCCCCATTGTAATCTTTGTCAAATTTTGATCATAAATTTAACTAATGAAATGTTTATGCATATCACCAAATATTATAGTATAACTTTTGTTGGCATGCACTAAAATTTTATCAGTTAAATCTTTGGTCAAGATTTAGCACAAATAATAATGGTGACTAATAAACCAGGACGGAGGTAGTAGTGTAGAAGCCCAAACGAATGAGTGAGGCGCCTTATGTTACTCTCCACTGTGACTAGTCTTATGGGAAAAGTTGGGTAAGAGACGGCTTGCTTTTTAAGCCGCCAAAAGAACTATCCCTAGGAGTAGTAGCTAGGGATACTAGGAGTAGTAGCTAGGGATTGAGTGTGCGAGATGAACCAGACAAAGTAAATGCAGAGAGATGAAATGCAAAAAAAAGATAGAGGGATGTGATGGTTGCTTGTCCGTTTATCTTACCAGACCACTTATTACTGGGAGTGGTGGGGTTTTGTGATATGACGGCTTTACTACCGCGCTACAAGCGGGGTGAGACTCCCGTGCAGCGCCGCCCTCTACACTAGTACTACCTCTAGCGTGGTTTATTAGTCCCCCATGTAATTTGACTGAAGATTTAACTCACAAAATGTTAGTGCATGTCAACAAAAACTATATCGTTGGATTCGTATTTGAACATAGTTTTCAATGATATAATTTTTTGTGACATGCATGAGCATTTATCATACTATATATAATGTCCGTACTATATATAGTAAGGTGCTCGTGCGTTGCACAGAACGGTGAAATGCATTGATCAGGGAGTTGTTTATTTTGACAAAGTGTGTGGGGGTCATCTCATGTGTAACGAATATCGATAGGTTTCTTCGGATATTATTTCTTCTCTAGAGCTCACAAACATCCGGGTGAATAGTAAATGTAGGCTAAATAGATAAAAAGTATCTTTTGCAAACAAAAGCATTCAACCTGCATCCAAAACTTATGAAGAAATAACACTTATTGTGCTTTGCAAGAAATGATCTTTAAGAATTAGTTTTTGAGTATCGATTTTGTTTATTTTTTCTAGACCACCATGAATGTAAATTAGGACGACTTGGAAGGGGGCAGAGGAGATGTAAGAAATGGTTCATCATAAGTCTTTAACCATTACTGTAGTAGAAATTCTCAATTAATCTCGTAAATGGCAAGCAAGAATTCTAATGGAGCAAAAGCATACATTGAAGATTCTAGACTAAACCATAAATGAATACACTTTTATTCGAGCGTGATACTCTAATAGAGCAAGATCATGCATGGAAGGTTCTATACTATATAAATAAGAAGTCTCCACATGCTTAGATAGTGGCTTACATTGAGCGAAGACTAATTATGAACAGTTAACTTGGTAATGCATATGACTAGGTGAACCTCCTTGGAGTCCCCGTGCATCATCTTGGGGTGAAAATCAGACCAGGCGTCTTCCATGTCCACATTGCCGAGAACGGAGCAGCTCGGCACAGTTCTAGTCACTGTGAGGGAGGCGGCATGGCTGCCCTCGTACTTCAGAGGGGCAGTAATAGTGAGCACGCACCCATACAGCAGCCTCGTGTCAGCGTCAGTGGTGTTGCCCCTGACGCACACTACAAAGACGGGGCGGCAGCCTGCACGGGCCTTTGTCGGGGCCCACGGCCAAGAGGAAGACGCTACCGTCCTCCTCCGCAACTAGCACGTGGTGGTGATCCTCCAGCGACTCCGGCACGGCGAATGGGTAGCACATCTTGTACTTGATGTTCACCGTCGCAGGCCAGTAGTGATTGACGGGCGGCACCGTGAGGTGATGCACGAGGCTCACCGGCGAGCCCTCAAACAGCGGTGTGTACTCATAGCAGTAGCAGGGCGTGTGCGCGCATATGGAACTATGCTCTGCCAACGACGTACCTCTCGCAGCCGAAACTCTTGTAGACGCAGGGCACCTTGCAAGCATCGACCAGGCCATCCATGAAACAGGAGTGGCTGTAGGGGCATTGCGCCTGCCGAATGGAGCGCAGGAGGGAGTGGCTGTAGGGGAAGTTGCGCCCGCCGAATGGAGTGTAGTAGTAGCACACGAAGCAGTGGATGGTGTCCTTACTAATGCTCCCTAGATAAAAAATAGAGTTGGTGATGATGTTGTGCCTGCCATCCTGCAATATAGGTCGTCCGATCTATATCTGATGGATTGGAAGGAAACTATGGCAATTTTGCAAAAAGATACCCACACCCCTCTCCACATTTGCAACTAAGGCCTTGCCTCGTTCATCCTTATCTCCCACAACCTCATTGCTGAGCAATTAAAAAAGGAAGTCTCTGGAACAATCTGGCATGGTGGCCGCTGCCGGCGCCGTCCATCCCCATGCCTCCGCCCAGTCCGACCACCAGTCACCACCACGCCCCACTCCTCCTCACCTTATCTCTCATCTTTCTCAATATATCATTTTTTCGATGAAATTCTCGATATACCATTTTTCCGATGAAATTCTCGAGATATCGTTAGTTTTAACACATGTGACTACTCCTGCATGGGCAATCACAAATAGGTGTTTTGTAAAAAAAATGCATCTTGATGTTCCGTGCAATGCACAGGCATCTTGCTAGATTGCACATATAATTCCAAACACCACGTAGACACATTCTTTGAACATTTTACAACTATGTTAGTATCATTGTTAGTGGTCAGCCGGTGCAAGTTATAGCCCTGGGCATTTTAACCTTTTTTCAAGTAATGATATCTGGCGCTTGATCGCCACGAGCCCAATCCTGGCGAATCCCACATAACCGTCAGATTTCCATCCGATGGTGGCCTGTTTTTAAGCCATAGTATTTGACAAAACTGTCACCCTTACACACGTACTGTAACTGCATCGCGGGCGTTTGCAACTGACATGTCTCCCAGCGAACGTTTACTGGGGATTGGAGTTAGCAATGATGGTGGTTCGTAGTCGTTCCACGCTCGGGCATTGAAGTTTGTAACTATTTTAGAATATACTACTCCTCTGGTGCTAGTAGTAGAGCAGAGTCCTACTCCACTATATGCAAACTAGGGCATAGTAGTAGGTACTGTAGTTTATTGTACTACTACTGTGATCACTCAAGCAAGTTGTCTGGCATCGATATGACCCTGCGTTGCAGGGATGTGTCTCATAAGTCAAGCGGTGTGCTGTTATCATCATCACATGTCCACTTCCCGCAGCACATATTAGCTTCTCCATCCTCGTCCGCACGTAATTGTCCAATCTTCCATCCCCGCTAGGCGCCTCCCCCCTCTTCCAAAACCCAAGCACTAACAATGGCAGAACCGAGTAGCGTCCGCCAAAAGAGTGGCTGGAATTCACTCCCCACAGAGGTAATCAAGCTCATTATTCGCATGTGGACAATATCAGTACCATGTCGCTCGTCATGTGCTCGTCGAGGCTGTACCGTTTACTCAAGCCCTCAGGCCGGAGCTTTTTAAGCCAGCTCCCTGCTTGCTGATGCCACCTGGTCTTCAAAATCAGCGTGGCACACAGCATAACGATCGTAGGGTGGTGAGCATAAACCCCCTTGACTGTGAGTCGATCCCCATCACCCTCAACTACATTAACGATATGTACTGGGTCAGCATGACCATGTCTTGGATGGTGCTCGTCGACAGTTGCGGTAGCTGGATGCTCGCGGAGGTCTACACCCGGCGATTGATCCCCCTTCCTTCGATTAACACTACACTACTTTGGCACCCTGGCCTAGAATACTCAGAATCTTACAATAGCCAACATGATACCAAGTTTGATTTTCTCAAGGTTTTAATCTGCCAAGTGCCCACAAGATCTACGACTTATAAAGACTTCAGGCTAATTGCGTTCTTCAACCACGGTCTCCCCTATCTGACAGGTCACTGTGGTAAGTGGATAAATCTGCACGTCCATCGCAGGATCATACATCCTCCATGGTTCTCTGACGCCATTGAACACAAGGGCTTCATTTACGTTGTGGACTCCTTCTATGGCTAGACATATTGCTGGCCTACTCCAGTCATCACTACAAATGGTTGTTACAGCAATATGTTACTTTCTTATGATATCATGATGGCTTGCTTATATTACTGTCAACATTTACTGAAAAATTCATGCTCATAACATGTTGTTCTTAAGATTGACTACAGTATGAGCCCTTTTTTATTTGACTCCAACTTGATATGATGTTGTAGGTCGCCTGGTATCCCTACCCTTCCTAATCCCAGAACCTTGCAAAGAAAAGCGGCATGGTAGTTGCAGGTGGTTCCTGGCTCGATCAGACGACGGTGAACGATTGATGATCGTTCGCACGTACTGGACGTGTTGTTTCGCAGAATACAATCGTAGTCACTTCAAGGTCTTTGAGCAGGATCCCAACTTCTCTTGGCCTTCAGGGATTTTTGAGTGGAGGCTGGTAAGTAGCCTTGGTACACGTTCTCTGTTTCTCGGACTGAATTATCTGATTAACCAGGAGATAACCGACGGCAAGGATCATGATTGCAGCATGATTTTGTTCATCAGGTAAAACTGTATGTACATAGTGTACCATGTGTCTCTCCATGCACCATACCCTAATATGTTCAACCATGCTCTGCAACCCAAAGTAGGAGAGAGGGTCGCAAGTATCAGACTTCGACCTGCTGGCTGGAGTTTCCCCTGCCAGGCACCAATCTGGTTCAAGCCGTCAGCCAATCTCCACAGCTTAATAAATAGTAACGTCTAACTGAGCCAGTTAGTTATTAGATGTGTACACTTGGTCTTGTAGGATCTTTATTTAGTTTGATGCACACACTTGTTCTTTTGGTAGCCCTTTTGTAATGATGGCTGATGTTTGGTTTGGAAGAGAGAGCTGCATCTTTACTCTTCTGGCCTGCTTACTACTTCTGTTGCACCCCCCGCCCTGGTTGCTGCTGCTTCTGTTTTCAATGTACAATCAGTAGTATATTTTGTCTATTGGTTGAATAAATGTGTTGCTAGAATGACAAACACAATGTTTTGGAAGTCGTTGCATGGTCTGATCCTTTAGTGCCCCATACGTAGTGCATACTTTTTTGGTACGGAACACATTTTCCACTCGTCGATAACATGCAACCCACTGATGAAGGCTCAATAGAGGAGCCCATAATTAACTGGAAGGGAGGCTCTCACATGAATCCGACCCAGGTACACGCTCATGGTCCCCTAAATATAAATAAGTAAATAAATAAATAAAGCTAATGCTCATGTACCAGTTCTTTAAATTTACGATTTGAAAAGTCAAATTTTAACTGGAGGATATTGTTTCCTATGAGAGTGTCATTACATTCAGTCGATATTATTCTTAGGCAAAGATAGCGACCAGTCTTTTTTCTCCCACCATTAAGTTGATATTACATTCAAATCGTAGTCAACGTTGTAAATAGTTTTGGTCCATTATTATTTTTTGATAAGAGTGCCCAACCCAGCCCAACACATTGGTCACACCACTTTATCTCAGGGCTTCTGAATGTGCTCCGCTTCACACCTCAAGAAGAAAATTCTCTCAAAAAAACCTCAAGAAGAAAAGGTGCTCCGCAGCATTTTACAATAAGTTTAGCCATATAAAATTAATTCTTATAATCCAGCATGATGAGTTTTTGGGTCTGACCGGTCCAGCCGCCAAAACCAAACCTGCACCGACAGGAGCGCCTGTTCCCGCCTTCTATGGCTGGTTGTGCTGCCATGCAGGCATCGCCGCCATATCGTACCCTGAAATGCTGGCCAGGCCATCCCTTTACTCCCCTCGACATCCTATTCTTCTCTGGCGATGGCAGCCTACCCCGCACCCGAACCAGTGAACCCTCATACTCTCCTCCACCTACGGCCATCCTGCTGCATGTTCCCTGGCTCCTTTTCATTCCCGTCTGAGGCCTCACCGTCGTCCTCCGCCTTGGTGCGCTCGTCGCGGCGCCGCTGTGCGGCCTTGTCAACATAGTGAATCACAAGAGGACTATAGTTGTGAGTATGACAGTACGGACCCACTAGGTCCACTCCCAAACACAATCAAGCACCTCTTTTACTACCCAGATACACCCCTCGTTTTTTACTCTAATCCACCCTGCTGATATCTGGGACCCACATCATTGCCAACATATAGTCAATTCACGACAGAATTGCACAACTTTTTTTGAGGATTTGTTCAGAGGAGCAGGCTATAAACTGGGTTGTGCGGTCTTTGTTGCCCGTCTAACAACATGACCAGCCCAACAATTTTTTCTTTGGGAAAGTAGGTAGCCCACTATTTCTTTTTGAAGAATACCCAAGCTTGGCCTATTTTTTTCTCCGGCTTACTGGACTGCAAATATTTTAAGACGTGGAGGTATGCCTTCCGGCCTGGTCAAAGAGTATGGGCAGTATATCTTAAAAGTAATATGAAAGGGGTTACAAATTCCAAAAAAATATAGCAAATGGGCAATTTGTTTCTTTTTTGTTTTTATTCTTCAATGATATTTTATATTTCATTGGAATTTAACATGACATAATACTACTTTATTTTTAAATTTGCTTTAGTATGGCTACTAATTTTTGGATTTATAAGAATATTTTGTTCCCCAGCAAAAATATGCAAATTTTTAAAATTTCGCATATTTTTTAGTTCAAAATTTTAAGCCTCGCACTAACCAGAAAATGGACAGCAATTCTAAAAATGGAAAATGGGCTGTAATAAATTCCATATGAATTAGAAAATGGTCTTTAAATTATAAAAAAATAGCAACTGGGTTGTACACGCCATAGATTTCGAGGCTGACTTGTTTACGCAAGGCTTTGTCAGTCAACACACGATCTAGCAGCAGTGACTATTGGATGTCCATCCAACGGTCGATGTGCTTCTTCAATCTCTCATCTTCCTGCTCCAGCCACCTAAACCAGTGCTGGCGGGACTGCCTGCTCCCTCCTCTTGTGGCCGGCTGTGATGCCGCACAGGCTTCACCAACCCACCCTACTCCCTCCGCTGGCCTGGCCATCCATCTACGCACCTGCAGCCTTCTCTGCTGATGGGACCTTCACGCTGGAGCCGAACCAATCAACCGTCATACTCTCCTCAGCATGGGCATCCACTGTTGTGTCTTCGCCGGCTCCGGGTTATTCCATTCCTAGGCCTCACCATCGTCCATCGTGTTGGTGCTCTAGGTGCGGTGTGCTCAACATTCAACAAACGACAGCCATCGGAATAATAGGGATGTATGTGGAGAGGTTGACAGTAGGGACCCCCATGGTCCATGGCCGCACGCAAGCAAATGCCTGCTTATTACGCGAAAAATTGATTCCTCCCACTGACATCTAGGGTAGACCTGTTCGGAGGCTGACCTATGGGCCTACTAAGTTGACGCGTACGCAGGTCTTTGTCAACTTAGTCAACAAACAATTCTAGCAGTAGTGACCATTGGATTTTAATCAAACAGTCCTGCTGCTTCTTCAATCGTTTCTCTTCTTCCAGCCACCCAAACCAGCGCCGGCGAGACCGCTTGCTCCTGCCTCCAGTGGCTGGATATGCTGCCGCGCAGGCCTCACCGCCCCACCCTACTCCCACCACTGGCCAGGCCATCCCTCTACTCACCAACAACCCGTGTTATTTTGAGGCGACGGCAGCCTCACACCGCAGCCGAACCAATCAACCCTCATACTCCTCTCCGCATGGGCATACACTGTCGCATCTTACCTAGCTCTGCATCATCCCCATCCTAGGACTCGTCGTCGTCCACCGCCTTGGTTCTCTCGGTGTGGCGTGGTCAACATGGTCAAGGAACGACTTTGGAAGAGGACTATACATGGAGAGCCTGACAACTGGGTTCACGACATAGCAAGGAAGTGCCTCCTTATTAGACATAAAATAATTATTCCTTGACGTGACAGCGGGGACCCACGGGAAGGGACTCTGTATTTTGCAAAAAAAATGTTTCCCCTTGACAGCTGGAAACTACCAGCTACATCTTTGCAAGCAAGGAAGTGCGTCCATATTATGGAAAAAAAATGATTCTCCCCCTAACCGCTGGGACCCACCATCAATAACTTCGCACGCAAGGAAGTGCCTCTTTATCCTCCCTGACAGTTGGGACCCACCTGGTCGAAGCATACGTAGCATTGTCATTCTGGTCACGAATGTGTATGTACATACTAGTCGATCGGTCTCTCTGCAACGATGAACCAAGGCCGAGCAAGCAGCAGCACGTGTAGTAGTAGAGCCCCTGACGTAGCAGTTCACGCAGTCCAGTCAAAACCGTGTACACGTATGTATAGCTAGATGCCAAAACATACGGCCACGTACGTACATATGGGCGGGGTCTCAAATGCCTACTCACGCATTTGTACGACCAGGGCTCGTGTACATGGACAGGCAACGGATGGCAGCGACATTGTCCTATTCATCGGCAACTAACCGGCTGGGTCGGAATGAAGGAAACAGTGTCCCGTTCATCGGGAGGGAAGCCACTGGGTCGGAATGCGTCCTGTTCATCGGTAGCCAAGCCACTGCATCAGAACATGTCATGTTCATCGGGAGCCAACAGGCTTGGATGGAACAGCCGAAACGGGGTCTAGCGTACCGTAGAACAGAGGAAAACGGCCTTCTGTTCAACCGCGTATGGTCGAAACAGGGTCTTGTTCATCAAGAAAAGTCTGGCGTACCCCAGAACGGAGGAAACGTCCTTCTATTTGAGTGCTTACGGTCGAAACGGGGTGCTGCTGATCGGGAGGTGTGTGGCATACCGCAAAACGGAGGAAACGGACTTGTGTTGGAGCACCTACAGTCGAAACGGGGTCCTGTTCATCAGGAGGGGTGCGGCGTACCACAAAACGGGACTCCACGGGCTACTGTTCATCCACCGTCTACTGCCTCGCTCTAGCCTCCACGGGCTACTGTTCATCCACCATTGTCTTCCTCTAGCCTCCACCAGCTACTGCTCACCATGAGGTCCTGTTCATCCAGCCTCCACCGGCTACTGTTCAACAAACGCTTCACACGGGGTCTTGTTCAACCAGCCCTCCACGGGGTCCTGTTAAACTAGACCTCCACGGGGTCCCTCCACCAGCTACTATCCATCCACCCCCACCTCCTCGATCGGGGTCCTGTTCATCCAGTGGCAACGGCCTCAACTACCATGGGATCATATTCATCCAACCCCACATGGGGAACTGTTCATCCAACCCCCACTGGGGACTGTTCATAAAGAGGCAATTTTGATCAGCTTCAGTTAGCAACAGTAGCAAAGGAATCACTCGGGTTCAATTAACAGCCAAGGGATCGATTCGGGTTCAGTAACGTAGCTAGTGCAATCGCTCGGGTTCAGTTAGAGCCCAACGCCTCGCTCGGGTTCAGCTAGAGCCCAACGCCTCGCACCCATTCACGTACGTGTACGAGAGAAACACTTGGCCCCGGCCACCCACCCTAACTTGAAACTCCCCAAAATTTTCCTCGCCCTTGCTTCTACCACGATTTGTTCCGTCATGGACAGCCCAAAGAATGTCATGCAGGTCCATCCTCGGCCCGCCCAGGACAAAAAGCCCATTTTCTGTCATGATTTTTTCATAGAAATAGGAGCCTACTACATCTATGATGATATGTGATTTTGTCACAATTATCATCATAGAAGTATCATAAACATGACAGAACAAAAATTTGTTCGGCCCAAAATGTCATGGATGTGTATTTTTTTTTGTAGTGGTCGGCCCAGGTAAGAGGCGCCTTAATAGAATGCACGTTAATGGGGGCTGAAGGCGCTGAATAGGAAATGTCGTCGTGCGCGGCCTGTGCGAGGCCGGCAGGGCTGACGGCGCTAGCGAGCAGGGTCGTGCAGGGGCTGATGTGGCTGGGCACACGCGATGGAGAGCGGTCGGCGAGGCGGCGAGTCGTAGGCACGGGATAGGAATAGCACAACAATAAGCAGTGGGAGCAGCAAAGCAGCATCGCCAGTAGCCCGTCAGTAGCGCTAGCTGCGGCCACGACGGAGATCAACACCAGGACAGCGGGGAGCGGCTGGGCATCTACGTGCGACACGAGGAAATGAAGCAGGCACGCACGGAACTAGAGCTTCGGTGACCATGGCGAGCTCGGGAGGTAGCGCTTACGGCAAAGGATTCGAGGGGTGAAGGGAGAATCGGTGAAGGGGCTCACCACGAGCTCAGGGGTGTGGTCGAGGAAGCCGTTGGGGGTCGGGATGCAGCAAATCTGACGCCGGATGATGGCGGCCAGAATTGGGGAAGATGATTGAGGGTGACGGCGTGGGGCTCCGTGGTCCAGCTCCGTCTGCTCCATTGTCGAGGACGACCGGGCTCATCCTGGACTTCCTGTTGTGGCTCATGGTGGATCATGGTCGCGGCAGTGACGACGACGTGGCAACGCGGTGCTCGGCTCTCTTCCAGAATAGAAATGGGAGGGGGGAAAGGGGGTTACAAGGATCTAGAGTTTGCAGGGGAGTGAGGGGGTGCTCTTATCCGCCATGGGAGCCGCGTGATGGCTGCTTTGTGGCTGATCCGGCCATGGATGCCGCATAGACGTCCACCGCGTCGGGATAAACAGGAGGTAAGGGGAAATAGCTGGGGTGGACTGGGCCTTACTGTATAACTAAGGCCCATAGGTACAGTAAGCTTTTGTTGTTGTCTTTTTTTTTAGTTTTTGTTTTCTATTTTCTCCTTTGTTTATTTATTCTTTGAAGCACTTAAGCATTTTTTGTAAATTATGAAACTTAGTAATTAATTTCAATGCAATGCTACGATGATGCTCACAAAGTTTTGGATCATTTGCACACTTATAATTTTCTGTTTTTTTAAAGGTCAAAACAATTGTTGCTGGACCACTTATTAATTTCCTAGGGATTTATCTGTAAGCCAAATGATGTTGGTTTCTACATGATAATTCCTTAGTGAATATTTGCAACCTAACCAACAATTTTGTTTTATTGACTGAAGAAAAAATATTTTGACTTGAAATTTGAGTTTGAATTTGACTTGACTTTTAATCAACTGATAATTAGCTTAGTTAAACTTGATGCATGGCACCATTAGTGTGAGGTCATTATAGCAGAAAACTGATAGCAAGTAGTCATAAGGATGTCTAGAGGCTATGTCAAGCATTCAAACTACTTGGAACTCAAAGAATTCAACATGCAACCTCATTTTCAGTAGCACCAAGAGTAACTAATTACTCAAAATATAAACCACTAAAATAAAAACTAATTGGAGCAATGGAGGAGTCACATACCAATTAGAAATCCCCCAAAATAGTTTCGAAAATGGAGCTCCGAGCAAACACAGCAAAAATCTCACTTTGGGAGCAAGAACACGAGAGGTAGAGAGCTAGAGAGATTTTTTCTGGAGATGAGTGATGATGTGAGGTAAGATAGTAAGTGAGGGGGTCCTTGTCGGGCCCACTACCCACCAGGGCGCGCTAGAGGGGTGTGGTGCGCCCTGGTGCCTAGTGGGCACCTGGGGCACCCACTGTTGTGTTTTCGGTGCCAGAAATTTTCAAATATTCAGAAAAAAATCGTGCTAAAATTTCAGGTCATTTTGAGTACTTCATTTTTTGGCACATTTTTATTGCACGGTTAATTCAGAAAACAAGAAATTCATAGCATTTTATTGTATTTAACTAAAAATAACAAGAAATATAAAATGAGTACAGAAGGTTGTGCCTACTAAATTCATCGACCACATGCCTCTCGACAATAATCCATTAATAAGGTTGATCAAGTCTTATTAACAACCATTACCTATTATCATGAACCCGAAGAATCTTCGTAAAACACTAAGTTACCTCAACGGGATATGCATCTCCCCAACAATAAGTGTTCCATATTTCTTTTTGACAGTAGGAAGAGGGAGTTGAAAACTTCCAATAGTAATTGTCGGAGTCTTTTCAATAACATTAATACCATTCACTTGAAATTGTTTCTTCAGAAAATGCACTGTATGCACATTACCATATGAAAAGTGACCTTGTGTCGCAGGAAACCATGGCCACCTATGGGACAAGGACGGCCCCTTGCTGGTTCGGCAGGGGGAGGCGCATTGCACAAAGAGCAGACCAACGGAAGACAGCACGGCAGAAATCACACGGGCAATTTTACCCGGGTTCGGGCCGCCGTGAGGCGTAAAACCCTACTCCTACTTTGGTGGATTGATGGTGGAAAGGTTGAGGTGGTGGTGCGTCGTACACTTGCCCGGCAGGGGTTGCTTCGGGGCGGCAGTGACTACGCGTGTACAGGGGAGCGAGTGGTCTAGCTTTCCAATCTCGCGAACCGAACCCCTCTACGGTTGCCATGGGCCTCCTTTTATAGATCAAGGGTTACCACAGTGGCTAATTAGTCATTAGACTTTGATATGATAGCAAATAGTGCTATCATACCTAACTCTGCAGGCTGACAGTGTGCGTTTAATGCACGCTCAGTGTCACGTTGTTGGTTGCCCGACAAGGCTTACCGGGCTAATTCGCCAGCTCCACGCCTGCTTGCACGTCACTGGACAGGTGTCATCTGTGGGTTTCCTTGGTAGGAAGTGGCCGCCATGTGGCGAATGGTTGCCACTTAATCACTCTGCGGCTTGATACCACACTAATTGACGACGTGGGTTGAGGTGGAGTAGTCGGTGTAGTAATCTGGTCTCCGTGAGTCCCGGCAGGCCCTGTCGGGATGCCTTGGTCCTGTCCTTCTGGCGGTGGCCTCACCCCTTGTCGGGCTCACCTGCACGGCAAGGGAGGCTTATCTCTTGAAAATATTTGTCTCTTATGACTTGGGTCATCTCGACCTGCTTGCTGATTCTTCAAGCCTCTTGGTGTCTTGTTCATCCGTTCTGGTGCTTCAATCTTGATCTTGTGTCTATGCACAGTCAGGGCAACAGGCCCCAGGTCTATTGCGCTGACACCTTGCTTTTATTGCAATCAATAAAAGCCCCTGCAGTATTCAAAAATGGTCTAACAAGGATAATCGACATGTTGTCGTCCTCGGGCATATCAAGTATAACAAAGTCTGTTAAGATAGTAACATTTGAAACCACAACGGGGACATCCTCACAAACATCGATAGGTATGGCAGTTTATTTGTCAGCCATTTGCAATGATATTTTAGTGGGTGTGACTTTATTCAAATCAAGTCTTTTGTATAATAAGAAAGGCATAACACTAACATCGGCTCGTAAATCACATAAAGCAGTTTTGACATAATTTGTTTTAATGGAGCATGGTGTAATCCGTATTCCTGGATCTCCTAATTTCTTAGGTACTCCATCCTTAAAAGAGTAGTTTGCAAGCATGGTGGAGATTTTAGCTTGAGGTATTTTTTTTTGTTAGTGACAATATCTTTCATATATTTTGCATAAGGGGTCATCTTTAAAATATTAGTCAAACGACTACGCAAAAAGACTTGCCTAAGCATTTCAGAAAAGTGTTCAAATTCTTCCTCGTCTTTTTTCTTAGATGGTTTAGGTGGAAAGGGCATGTGTTTATGAACCCATGGTTCTCTTTCTTTACCATGTTTTCTAGCAACAAAATCTCTCTTATCATAATGTTTGTTTTTAGAAGATGGGTTATCAAGATCAACAGCCGGTTCTATTTCAACATCATTATCTGGTTCTTTATCATTATCTGGTTGAGCATCTACATGCAAATCATCACTGTCATTATCATTATCACTAGGTGAATGTTCATTACCAGATTGTGTTTAAGCATCAGAAATAGAAACATCATTATCATCCTTAGAAGGTTCTTCTACCTCAGGTTCACTAAGAGTATGCAAAGTCCTATCAGTTTTCTTTTTCTTTTTCTTTTTAGAAGGACTAGGTGCATCAACATTAATTCTTTGAGAGTCTTGATCAATTCTTTTAGGGTGACCTTCAGGATAATGGCTCCTGAGTCATTCTACCTCCTCTAGTCATTACTCTAACAACATGATTATTCAATTATTATTCATTTTGTTGAGAAATTCACTTTGAGATTTACAACTTGTTCTAACTAGGTTTGAACCATAGATGCATGTTTACTAACACCTTTTACATCATTAACAATTCTAAACAACAAGTCACTCAAGCGATCAATCATGTAAGCATTTTGTTTCAATCGTTTTATAACATTTGCATTAAAATGATCTTGCTTAATAATGTAATTGTCAAATTCATACAAGCATTGACTAGGAGACTTATTGTAGGGAATGACACCTTCATCAAACATTATAAGATAATTTACCTCTAACACATGTGTTGGTGTGTCAAGACCATGTATTCTTCAATAGGTGGTAAATTCTTAACATCTTCAGCTTTAAAACCTTTTTCTTTCATACATTTCTTTGCTTCTTGGATATCTTCAGGACTGGGAAATAAAATACCCCCCTTCTTCAGAGTGAGTTTAGGCGATGGTTTAGGAAGTGTCCAGTCATCATAATTCTTCAATATATTATTTAATAGTTCCTCAACTTCTTCAATAGTCCGTTCCCTGAAAACACAACCAGGACAACTATCTAGGTATTCCCTAGAAGCATTAGTTAGTCCATTATAGAAGATATCAAGTATTTCATTTTTCTTAAGAGGATGATCAGGCAAAGAATTAGGTAACTGGAGAAGTCTCCCCCAAGCTTGTGGGAGACTCTCTTATTCAATTTGCACAAAGTTAAAATTTCTTGTAAGGCAGCTTGTTTCTTATGAGCAGGAAAATATTTTTTAGAGAAGTAATAAATCATATCCTGGGGACTACGCACACAACCAGGAGCAAGAGTATTGTACCATATCTTAGCATCACCCTTTAATGACAAAGGAAAAATAACTTGAGAATATAGTAATAGCGAATTTTTTCATCATGAGAAAATAGGGTGGCTATATCATTTAATTTAGTAAGGTGTGCCACAACAGTTTCAGTTTCATAGCCATGAAAGGATCAGATTTAACCAAAGAGATTAACTGTTGGTCGACAGAGAATTCATAATCCTTATCAGTAATAAATATAGGTGAAATAGAAAATTTAGGATCATATTTCATTCTAGCATTCAAAGATTTTTCTTTCAACTTGCATAGTAATTTCTTAGGATCATCTCTATCATTAGAAGCAAGAAAGTCCCAAGCTACCCCTCTCCATCCATAACATAACCCTCAGGCATCTTTGGAAATTCATATCTAAGAGAGCTAGGTCTAATAGGTGTTTCAGAATTTTCAATTTCAATAAATTACTCAGTTTCAGTAATCTCATCAGTTTCAGTAATCTCATCAGTTTCAGCATTCCCAATTCTTTAGCTTTAGCAAGTTGTTCATCAAGAAATTTACCTAGTGGCACATTCTTATCAAGCAAAGTACTAGCATCATCAATAGCATAATTCATAGTAGAAGTAGCATAATCAATTACTTGCGACATATCAGGATTAATAGCAGGTGGTGGTGTTGCAAGCTTACTCAAAACAGAAGGTGAATCAAGTTCAGAGCTAGACAATAGTTCCTTACCTCCCCTCGTCTTAGAGGGAACGATTTTGGTTCTATCATCCTTAAGATTCTTCATAGTGATCAAAGATCTAAATCCCAAGTGACTCAACAAATATAGCTATGCTCCCCGGCAACGGCGCCAGAAAAAAGGTCTTGATAACTCACAACTACAGGGGATCACAACAGTTTTTGAGGGTAGAGTATTCAACCAAACTTATTGATTCAACACAAGGGGAGCCAAAGAATACTTGTATGTATTAGCAGTTGAGTTGTGAATCCAACCACACCTGGAGATGAAATATCTGTAGTAGCCTGATCAGTAGCACAGTAGTATGATAGTTTGATAACAGTAACAATGATAGTAATAGTAACAGTAGAAGCAGTAGTTTTTTAGCAGTTGTAAACGTAGTACCAGCAGTAGTAACTTAGCAAAGATTAATATGTGAAAAGCTTGTAGGCATTGGATCGGTGATAATGTTGGATAATATTCATCATATAATAGTCATAACCTAGGGCGACATAGAACTAGCTCCAATTCATCAACGTAATGTAGGCATGTATTCCGTAAATAGTCATACGTGCTTATGGAAAAGAACTTGCATGCCATATTTTGTCCTACCACCACAAAAATATACACTTCCGTCATGATACGTGTTTTTCACAGTAGGTCATGTTTTCTGTCATGCATGTACATCCATGACAATTTTTTGAAAAAATCAAGATAATCATACCAGTGATGTCGTAGAAGTGTTCCATGACGGTACCAAAATTATCATCACGGAAGTGACCACTTCCATGACGATAAATGGCACGTCATCGAAGTGTTTTCATAGGGTGACGGACACATGGCATCCACCATAACGGGTCGCTGTTAAGCTATCGGGTTCCGGTTTGGATCCGATAACCCGTTAACAGCCCTGACCAATGGGGATTTTCCACGTGTAAAATTCTGATTCGCCAGAGGATCCACGTGTCAGCTCAGCATTGGGACAGATGTCATCCAGCCAATGGATGAGACACGCATATGATAAGTCGACACATGGCTCGGCTCAATAGAGGCCCATTCAGGTGGAAAGGTCGGCCCATTTGACTTGGTCAAAAAGTAGCGGGCCGGCCCATGGGAAGCCTGTTAACGGCATGTTCACATATAGCCCATTTACAACCCGCTAACTCACGACCCATTATGGCCTATCCGAATTGGGCCCAGTAGCGTCATATGGGCGGTCCCATATGATTCCAGCCCATTGTAACTTCTGGCCCATGTATGTCCCGTGATGTCTTTCGGCCCACACAAGGCCCTTCATAACTCTGGGCCCATTAAAGGCCCGTGGTGAAATTGGCCTATAATGAACAGTGTATCGCTTTACACCCATTAACAACCCATTATTCCTTTGGGTCGTTTCTAGCCCATGTTACCTTTGAACCTTCTAAGGACCCATTTATTCTTGGGCTCATTTCCAGCATTCGGTTACTTACGGTCCGTTATTGGCATGTTGCGCTTGTGTGCCAAATTCAGCCCGTGGTTACAATCGGCCCCTTTGTGGCCTGTTAACCCGTTCGGATGTTTCCATAGCGTCATCAAATATGGCCCATTAACGACTCGTATGCCTGTCGATAGAATTAAGCCTGTTATACATTTCGGCCTATTAACGGTCCATTATGGTCGGGCCTCAAACACACGATTTTCACTCTAGCCCGTTTACGACCCATTTTGCGGATCGTCATAGTACGACCCATGTCTGGCCAATCGATTATACAACCTGTAGAAGGCCCATTGATTATACGACCATTGAAGGCCCATGGATTCTACGGCCCGTAGGAGGCCCATGGTCACTACAGCAAGTAGCAGGACCATGGTTACAACGGTCCGTATATTGACCATGGTTATTGTGGCCACTAGAAAAACGCAAAAAAAGAACTGCGGTGACTACAAGCAAACAACTAAGCAAGACAATAAGGAAATAAATAAGCAAGCAAGTAATGCTAGGCTATTACGGCTATTACACATATTACATCTGCTGTGCATCAAAGTTCGCCACCAGTGCAAGTATAGGGAACAAAGCAGCATATCACATACACTGGTTGTCAAAATTGGCGACCAGTGCAAATAAACGCCACAGCAAAACAATTCCAGAACTAAAACCACTTCAGAAGAGCTCAAGAAACAATATCCTGGGTACCCCAACCTGCTGGCAAGATGCTTAGCAAGCTTATTAACTTTCTCTTGTTTGGCGCTTAAATCCTCCAGCGCTTGCTGTTGTACCAGAAAGTATGCATCTAAATTCTGCAGGGACTTCCTCAGTCGTTCGGCTTCCTGTCACAGCACATCTGAACAATGTCTTTCAACTTGAAGTTGAGACTCAATAAGCCGAACTGGTTCAGGCAGAGAGTTCGAAGAACTTGTGCCAGCAGTAGTGGCTAGTAACTCAAACACTACATCAAGACAGGACTTTGGGGTTGTCTCACTGTCTTCAAGATAGTTTTTATCAGCTTTCTTGGAGACCAACAGGAATGCCTCACTATCTTGAACCTTATCTGCATTACTTCCTTTACCACAGCATAATGGGGTACTCTTCTCCAATATTTTGTCTGCATTCTAAAAGAGAAACAAGCAGACAAATCACAGGTTTACCATGTTGTATATGAAACTCATTTTGGTAAACCAGTTTAGCAGTAAGGTGAATAGGGTAACAACATGAAACAAACATATATCTATGTACTATGGTCACTATATGGTCTATATCATTCTAGTTTATGTTGTCAAATCAAGATAGAGACAGTTCAAATCATATCTTTTTAAGATAAAGCAGAATAGACAGAATATAAGTGTGGGAAACCACACAGCATGACATGAGAACATAAATGTGTATTCAATTGAAACTGAAATCAACATAGAGCAAGTTACAACAGCAAACTAGTTAAAGAAACAGGTTTAAAACATACCAGTAGCACCATTGGAGTTTCAGTTGCATCCTTCAAATTTGAAATTAGTTGGTATAAGTAAATACAGTGATTCAAAAGCAAAGGAGTATGAACCATAGGTAAGGAACCTGACCTAACAACAATTCTTCTGCTGCTTTAGGTGTTGAGTTGGTGTTCGGAGTGGTGGTCCTCGTGCTTTGGGCACTGCAGTTGCCTTACTAACTGCCCATGTTTGGGTGCTCTGTGGTGGAGATGGTGTTGTGTCAACTAGAACTTGGTTATTATCTACTGAGGTTGGGGTTAGAAGAGGTGTAGTTGGTTGTCTGTCAAACTAGGTAGGGGTACAATCTGCAAGAGCCTGCGTTATGTGTGGTGGGCCTGGTTCTTGGGCAAGTACAACGGTGGTTCTATCTGCATTGACGGGTAGCACTATCTTTTCTGAATATACCCCCTCCAATTCAAATGGCTGATAAACAAGAAAAGTAATTGAATGTATAGACATTGTATGATAGACAGGTGCAATTGATAGTGGGGAATAAAAGAGGGCATGAAATAATTCACATTTATGTTGTCTAATCAAACAACATAGCATGATAAAATTTCAAATATATGATGGCTAACTAAACAGGATAGCATGACACAATTTCACATATATGATGGCTAACTAAACAATATAGAATGGCATAATTCAAAATATGATGACTATGTAAATAGGATGACATGATATACCTATATGATGTGTCTATTAAAGTGGTTAGCATGCTATAATTCACATACATGCCATCTATGGAAACCAGATGACATGATATAATTCATGGATAGAATGACAATATTCAAAATATGATGACTATGTAAACAAGATGAGATGATATAACTAATATGATGTCTTTATTAAATGGGATGGCGTGGCATAATTCTGATACATGCTATCTATGTAAACATGATGGCATGCTATAATTCAAATATTGTATATGATTTATGTACTAAGCAAGTAAGCAGATGACAATCGCATATATGATGTCTAAACTAAGCAGATGGCATTCACTATTTTGTATATGATGTAAAAACTAAGCAATGCAAGACAACATACGCATGATATGAGTAATATAACCCTGCCAAGTTTGAGCATACACCTCGGGGGGGCAATAGGACTGGTCATCTGTCTTTGAATCCTCCTCTGAGGAGCTATCTATAACCCGCAAGATATCTGCTTCAGCAGGTAGCATTGTCTACTCTGAACACCTTGTTCTCACTCCAGATTTTTCCATCACCAATTCAAATGGCTGATGCATAGGAAGAGTAGTTGAATATAAGAACATTGTCGACAAATGGAATGCGTTATACAAAAAAGGATGGCATGATATAATTCACATATATGATGCTTGGCTGCATGGCATTGCATAATTCACATACATAATGCCTTGCAACAAGATGGCATTACATAATTCACATATATAATGCCTTGCAATAAGATGGCATTGCATAATTCATATATATATATATACATATACATATATATATATATATATATGGTAATTAGACACTAAACAGGTGGCATTCACGCAAAGAATGTCTAAACTAAGCAAATGACATAGCAAGGCAAGACACCATATGCATGATATGAGCAAGATAACCATGCCAAGTTAAGAGCATGCACCTCTGGGGCTAGGACTAGTCATCTGTCTCTGAATCCTCCTCTGAGGAGCTATCCGTAACCAGCAAGATATGCGCTTCATGAGATAGCATTGTCTGCTTTGAAGACCTTGTTTTCACTCTAGATTTTTCCATCACCGTGTCAAATGGCTGATGCACAGGAAGAGTAGTTGAATGTATTTACATTGTTGACAGATGTACTACATAATGAAAAAAAGGATGGCATGATATAATTCACACATAAGATGACTGGCTAAGCAGGATGGCATTGCAAAATTCACATATATGATGTTGGGCTATACAAGATGGTATTGCATAATTCACATATATGATATAGAAAGTAAACAGACACTAGTATAGCGAGGTGCTATACAAACGGTTTTTAACCCCTTTTCGCGACGGTGTTTTGAACCATCGCCAAGTGAGTGACTGCGATAGGGGGGTACTTCCCACATGACCCAAAAACCGTCGGGGATACGCCATCCTGGCACACACGCTCGGCAAAATGAGGTCGTGTGCGACCGGCGAGCGATCAAATACGGTTATACGTATAGTCATGCTAAAAAATACAATTATACATGCCAAAATGTTTCCGGTCGTAAGTACATCCCACACAGTCATTCCCCGTTGAACGTTTCCGTTCGTATGTATATTCCACACAGTCAATCCAAGGAATATGTTTCCCTTAGTATGTACATCCCACACGGTTAATCCAAGAAGTACGTTTCTGTTCGTATATACATCCCACACAGTCACTCCAAGGAAAACATTTCCGTTTGCATGTACATCACACACAATTGTCCCCATTAAATCGTTTGTGATAGCATTGCCATTGCACACGATATTAACAATTTTATCATTGGTGTTATTGAATGCATCACACACGGCGCATAGAAGAAATTGTGTGGCAAAGGATGTCCATTACACACACTTTTTATGTGGTAAATGTTTGCGCAAGGTGGCCTAACGCAAACAGTTTTCAAGAGGATGTCGTGTGTGATTGTTCATTGATCCAACACGGTTTATTCCTAGAAATTGTGTGCATTGCCTGAGGTCATTGCCTGCGGTGTTTTCTCAATAACTGTTTGCAATAGAAAAACCCAATTAGCAGGCTAATTGCCCTATTAATAATCCATTTATTAATCTAATAGGCATTTCATATTAAGCAGACAAAGTCATAGCAACATCAATCTCAGAACATAATGGATACTGGGGAACAAGACCTAACAAAACTAACTCGATTACTTGATGAATGTCATCCAACTCCTCTCCGACTAGCGAGCCTACAAAGGAATTACTCACTCCCGGTGGGGACCATCATGGAATTGGCGATGGAGAAGGGTTGGTGATGATGAAGATCGAAGATCCCCCTCTTCGGAGCCCCAAATGGACTCGAGATCTGGCCTCTCGATGAAGAATAGGAGGTGGCGGTGGCTCCATCTCATGAAATGCGATAATTCTTCCTTCATGATTTTTTTCTCCAAATATGTGATTTTATAGTATTAGGGTTGGATTATGCAGGGCCACTAGGTGGGGACAACCCACCTGGGCGCATCTGAGGGGGGGCACGCCCTGGTGGGTTTTGCCCACCCAGGTGCCTCCCTCCGGTGGTTCTTGGCTAGAAATTATCTTTTATTGTATAAAAATTCCTCGCAAAGTTTTGTTCCAATCCGAGAACTCTTATTTCTGCACAAAAACAACACCATGGTAGTTTTGCTGAAAACAGCATCAGTTCGGGTTAGTTTCATTCAAATCATGCAAATTAGAGTCCAAAACAAGAGGAAAAGCATTAGGAAAAGTAGATACGCAGAGACGTATCAACTCCCCCAAGCTTAAACCTTTGCTTGTCCTCAAGCAATTCAGTTGATAAACTAAAAGTGAAAAAGAAAAACTTTTACCAACTCTTTTGCTCGTATTTACATAATTAAGCTTAAGTAGCACCCAGATTTTCAACAAAGATTATGACTAACCATGTCGACAATAAATCTTAAAATTATATTAACTCATATCAATGGCATAATCAACTAGCGAGCAATAATAAGATATCTCAAATGACAACACGTTGTCAAAACAACCATGATATAATATGAAAATAGTGGTATCTCGCTAGCCCTTTCTGAGACCGCAAAACATAAATGTAGAGCACCTCCAAAGTTCAAGCAGCGAGTAAACATTGTAATTCATGGTAGAAAAGATCCAGTCATGATGCACCCAACATTAGCTACACACAATGCATGAGGATGACAACAGTGCTCTCAGGTTCTTGTGCTTATTTGAGAAGGTGATGACACAACATAAAAGTAAATAGATAGTCCCTTTGCAGAGGGAAGTAGTGGTTTGCAGAGGTGCCAGAGCTCAAGTTTTTAATACAGAGGTAAAAGAAAATTTGATAAATGCACCCTTCTTGTTTACTTCGCGACCATTAGTTATTGGTATCTTCCATGCTAAACACATTAGTGGCGGTTCCCAAGTGATAAAAGTAAAGGTTTACATCCCCTCCACCAACAATCACACTCCACGGCTGATCCTAAACAACGGGTATCATCCATACCAACCACGGTCATGGGGGAGTTTTATTTAATTATTTGCAATTTGAATTTGGGACTGGGAATCCCTATTACCGCCCCTCTCGTGCAAGGACGAGTGAATCAACACTCATCATGAGAATAACCCGCTTAGCATGGAAGATACTGACTACCTCCTGTCACTCTATGAACAATCCAGGCACACAAAAAGGATATTTATTTGAAGTTTTTAGAGGTGGCACATGCAAATTTACTTAGGATGGCAGGGTAATACCGCATATAGGTAGGTATGGTGGAATCATCTGGAATAACTTGGGTTTCAGGATTTTTGATGCACTAGTAGTATTCCCGCTTAGTACAGGCTAAGGCTAGCAAATAGGTTGAGAAGTGGCCAGCTAGAGAGCAAAAACGGTCATGAACATGCATTATGCGTAAGTAACATTGGATACTAGCATGACTAGGATATGAACACCATGAACATAAATATCATAGAGGCTATGTTGGTTTTGATTTAACTACATGCATGAACATGTGCCAAGTCAAGCCACTCAAACATTCAGAGGAGGATACCATATCATCATACTACATCACAATCATTTTAACGCAATATTGACATCCAAGATAAATCACTATCCACTCCTAGCTACTTAAGCATGGCATGAGAAACTATAATCGCTAAGGGTCATTACAAACATGTCTAATCATAATAGGCTTAATCATAGATACTAGGTTAAACATATTTATAAAAACAGAACAAGTTGAGCTCATACCCATTTCTCTCTGCCACGGCCAGTTCATCAAATATCGTCATTATTGCCTTTCACTTGCACGACCGAATGATATGAAAATGATAATAGTGCAAGAGTGTCATGGACTAAGCTGCAATCTGCAAACACTTTATTTTAGAGGAGAATACAAAGCAATTTGAGCTCTTTGTTAGATCAACAATAATGCATAGGAGAGCCACTCAACATTTTCATCGTGGTCTTCTCAAAGTCTTTCAAACACACAAGAAGAAAGCGAGAAAATAAATTTAACATGGATAATACAATGAAAAAGTGTGGACACCCACAACTGGAATGAAATGTGTAAACATGAATGTAATGTCGGTGGAAATACGTACTCCCCCAAGCTTATGCTTTTGGCCTAACTTGGTAATCACCACTCGAAGAAACCATCAGGTCCCACGTTGAAGTGATGGGGAGCGGCCATCAGAGGGTCCCACTCCTGAGGCTCCTCCTCTACTGCCGCCTGGTTGTTCAGGTAGGCGACAATGTCCTCAGGCATGATCCTATATCCGCCCCTAGCAATAGATTCAAACAAAGTAGGTGCAGGCAATGGAATAATATCATTTGTGTTCTCACAAAAAATCAGGTTATAAGCAATATCAATAATAGTGTTCTCACCAACAATAAATTGATGATGTGCCATAGCTTGGCGATCTAAGTAAACCTTGGGCAAGGGATAGTCATGTTGGCGTATTTGAACATTAAAGTGACTTGCTAAGTGAGTAGCATCAATACCACCATATATTTTACCCTTGGATCTTTTAATGTGGAGGCGACGTTCCACAATAGCTCCCAAGCTATAAGTGTTGTCACTGTAAAGTGCACGGCATAAGACAGCAAAGTCTAGGGCACTGAGTGCACCTACCTTCTCTCTAGCAAGCAAACACTTCGCAATAAATAGAGCAAAATAATGCATGGCAGGAAAGTGTAAGCTAGTGGCGGTGACACCTGACATGCCTCTCCCATCCCCTATCGTTAGAGTGCGGTAAAAACCATCAAAATCTACGGGCCTAGGCTCTCTTAATTCCCCATCAGAAGGGATCAAGCAAATGTCACAAAATTCAGTAAGGGGTATCTGACGGGTTTCAGCATATAAATTAAACTGCACCTCAGGAGGATTATTCCTACTTGTAAAATGAAAACTTTGCACAAAGGAATTTGTGAGGATGATACTATTCACACTCAGCTGCGATGAAGTCGGTGAGGCCGGCATTAGCAGCATATTGTGCCAACTCTTGACGGATTCTGGCTCTGTCCATGAATGGGGTGTGCGGCCATTCGCACGGTCGTACCTCCACCATCCTTCGGGTGCGGAGGTCATTATCCAATAACTCCCTTATAGTTCTTCTTGGAAGCAAACTTCCTAAAGATACTCATCTTTTTCCTAAGAACAAAATTCTGAAATTTTTAGTCCACAATTTTTTTCAACAAAACATCACAAGATTGATAGAAATTACTCATAGGGATGTATAGAGGCCATATCAAGCATTCAAACTACTTAGAACTATAAGAATTCAACATGCAAGCTCATCTACAGTAGCACCAAGAGTAGCTAATTATTCAAAATATAAATCACTAAAGCAAGAACTAATTGGACCAATGGAGGTGTCACATACCAAGCAACAATCCCCCAAAATAGTTTCATAAACGGAGCTTCGAGTAAAGAGATCAAAATCCGCAGGTTTGAGAGCAAGAACATGAGAGAGGGAGAGAGAGAGAGAGAGAGAGAAATGGTGAATTTTTTATGGAGGTAGGTGGTGACATGAGCTAAAGAGATAAGTGAGGGGGGCCAAGCGGGAACCACAACCCATCAAGGCGCGCCTGGGGGTGCTGGTGCGCCTAGGTGGATTGTGCCCGCCTGGAGCATCCCCTCTAATGTTTTGCATCAAAAATTCATAAATATTTAGGAAAAAAATCATATTAAATTTTCAAGGTATTCTGAGAGCTTTTATTTTTGGGTTATTTTTTTATTGCACAGGAAATTCAGAAGATAGGCAAAACATGGCATTTTATTTTATTTAACTAAGAAAAACAGAAAACAAAAGGTAAGGACAGAAGGTAGTGCTCACTAAATTCATCAACTTCATGCCTCTCAAAAATGATTCATTAATAAGGTTGATCAAGTCTTATTAACAACCACTTCCGATTAGCATGAAACCGAAGAACTTTCGTAAAACACTAAGTTGCCTCAATGGGGATATGAATGTCCCCAACAATAATATTTCATATTTCTTTTTGGCAGTAGGTAAAGGTAGATGAAAACTTCCAATAGTGAGTGTGGGAGATTTTCAGTAACATTAATACCATTCACTTGGAATTGTTTCTTCGGAAAGTGCATCTATGCTCATTGCCATTAATATGAAAAGTGATCTTGCTTTTACTACAATCAATAACAGCCCCTGCAGTATTCAAAAATGGTCTACCAAGGATAATCGAAATGTTGTCGTCCTCGGGCATCTCAAGTATAACAAAGTCAGTTAAGATAGTAACATTGGCAACAACAACGGGCACATCCTCACTGATACCGATAGGTATGGCAGTTGATTTTTTAGCCATTTGCAAAGATATTTTGGTAGGTGTGAGTTTATTCAAATCAAGTCTTTTATATAAAGAGAAAGGCATAACACTAACACCAGCTCCTAAATCACATAAAGCAGTTTTCACATAGTTTCTTTTAATGGAGCAAGGTATAGTTGGTATTCCCGGATCTCCAAGTTTTTAGGTACTCCATCCTTACCAGAATAATTAGCCAGCATGGTGGAGATTTAAGCTTCCGGTATTTTTCTCTTATTGGTGATGATGTCTTTCATGTATTTTGCATAAGGAGGCATTTTCAAGATATCAGTCAAGCGAGTACGCAAAAAGACTGATCTAAGCATTTCAGCAAAGCGTTCAAATTCTTCATCATATTTCTTCTTAGTTGATTTAGGTGGAATGGGCATAGGTTTTTGAACCCATGGTTCTCTTTCCTTGCCATGTTTTCTAACAACAAAGTCCCTTTTATTATATCTTTTATTCTTGGGTTGTGAGTTATCAAGATCAACAGCTGGTTCTATTTCAACATCATTATCTAGTTCTTTATTGTTTGTTGGAGTGTCTTCATGAACCTCATCATTATCTTTTTCATTATCAGAAGGTGAGTGTTCATTAGCAGATTGAGTTTCAGCATCAAAGATAAAGAATTCATTATCATTATGAGGAGGTTTTTCTACTTCAGGTTCACTAGAGGCATGCAAAGTCCTATCATTTTTCTTCTTCTTTTCCCTTTTAGAAGGGCTAGGTGCATCAATGTTAACTCTTTGATAGTATTGTTCAATTCTTTTAGGGTGTCCCTCAGGATAAAGTGGTTCCTCAGTCATTCTACCTCCTCTAGCCATTACTCTAACAACATGATCATTGATATTATTGTTCATTTCATCAAGCAATTCTCTTTGAGATTTAGCAACTTATTCGAGCTGAGTTTGAACCATAGAGGCATGTTTCCTACACCTCTAACATCATTTGAGATTCTAAATAACAAGTCACTTAAGCGAGAAATCATATCATAGTTGTATTTCAATTGTTTCATAACATTTGCATTGAAGTGATCTTTCTTTCTAATGTAGTTATCAAACTCATAAAGGCATTGACTAAGATGCTTATTATAAGGAATATCACCTTCATCAAACTTCAATAAAGAATTTACCTCTACCACCTTAGGTGGTGGTAGTGTTTCAAGCCCATGTATTTCTTCAATAGGAGGTAAAAAATTTACATCCTTAGCTTTAATAACTTTTTCCTTCATAGATTTCTTTGCCTCCTGCATATCCTCAGGACTGAGATATAATATACCCCTCTTCTTCGGAGTAGGTTTAAGCAGTGGTTCGGGAAGAGTCCAATCATCATAATTTTTCAATATGTTATTCAATAATTCCTCAACTTGTCCAATAGTTTTTTCCTTGAAAACACAACCAGCACAACTATCTAGGAAGTCCCTAGAAGTATCGGTTAGTCCATTATAGAAGATATCAAGTATTTCATTTTTTTGAGAGGATGATCAGGCAAAGCATTAAGCAATTGGAGAAGCCTCCCCCAAGCTTGTGAGAGACTCTCTTCTTCAATTTGCACAAAGTTAAATATTTCCTGTAAGGCAGCTTGTTTCTTATAAGCAGGAAAATATTTTTTAGAGAAGTAATAAATCATATCCTAGGGACTACGCACACAACCAGGAGCAAGAGTATTATACCAAGTCTTAGCATCCTTTAATGAGAATGAGAATAATTTGATAGTTTAATAATAGCGAATCTTCTCATCATGAGCAAATAGGGTGGCTATATCATTGAACTTTGTAAGATGTGCCACAATAGTTTCAGTTTCATAACCACGGAAAGGATCAGATTCAACCAAAGTAATTAACTCTGGGTCGATAGAGAATTCATAATCCTTATTGTTGGGGATATAACTACTGAGTATAAACTGCCCAGGAGGGGCCGGTTCACATTCAACCATATTGAAGCCCATAAAGACCCGGAAGATGGTGCTTTACTAATGAAGCTTAGAGGCCCGGAGCCCAAGAGGCGGATTAGGGCTCATAGTGGTAAACCGTCATAGTCATGTAACTTGTATTGTAAGATAGGAAGGGAGAGATCGAGCCAGACACTGGTATGAGCTGGCATCAGGACTCTGTAAACTGGTCGGGCGTCAACCCGTGTATATAAGGGGACGACCCGGCAGCGGTTCAGGGACAAGAAACAACAACTCGAGAGCGAGGCATAGCTTGTTTAGCTCCCTGATTATCGAGACCCCAATAATCCCATCACAACTAGACGTAGTCCTTTGTCCGGTTTAACCTCTTAAGCTAACCCGTTGCGATGGCTCCATGACTAAGTCCTTTCACGAGGACATCTGACATGATATTTCCACGACAGTTGGCGCCCACCGTGGGGCTATCGCACGACGGTTTTGAGTTCTTGAAGGGCAGCTTTTAAGGACTCAAGGGATACGCAGTGGGCCAGATGACTAAGAGTCGTCGCGGCAAGCTCTACATCGATGATGCAGGATGGGGCCCCGAGGCCGGCTCGATTGAGTACGGGTACCGGGTCCCCTTTGGAGGAATTCATGTTTTCATTGGCAAGATCGGCGAACCGGGCCCTGAGCCCGACATCTGCACCGACCTCGTCGAGACGGCTCAGCGTGCGAGCCCCGCTCGGATTCAGCCTGCCATGAAGCGTGCGTTCGTACGGTGTGTCCACGGGATTGGATCTGAACCGGTGTCCGAAGATGAGACAGTCGCTTATTCCGACGATGAATCATCCGCCGGCGAAACCGAGTCCCTGTACCAAGTTCATGACGATGTGTTTAAAGGGTATTCCAATGGCACTAGTATTCCGGAATTTCTTGAACCGCCAAACCGAGTCGGAATCTTCATGGCCGGAACACAGCCAACTTTGCAAAATTCTACAGCGGCGGCATCCGGACTGGTAGCAGGGGCAGGAGGCTCCGTGCGCTGGCCGGCTCAAGTTCTGTCCGGATTGATGGACGCCTGGGCGACATTATTGGCCACAACAGTTACCCTGGAGAATCAAGATCGGCATAACCCAGAGGTCGCTAAATTGCAGAATCAGATAACTCAGGCCAAAGATGAGTTGGCGGCTGAGGTTATCAGGATGGCTAAGGAACGGGCCGCTTTAGATGCCCAGGCGGAGAGGATTCAAGCCAAGAATTATCGACTTTTGATGGATCAGAACACCTCGAATGAAGTATTCAGGAGGAGACATCGATCTCGCTTGCCGACGGATTACAATGCAATGAATCTCTTTGATACACCAGGGGCAGGGACCAGCAATCCGACAGTAGTAAACCAGACTACCGCGCCAAGGACCAGAGCGCCGGATCAACCTCGGGTGATGGGTCCACCTCGACAGACAGACAACCCTCCACGGTATACCACACCCCCGCCGGGTCACTTCTCTACCCCTTTGGATAATATGATAGCAGCAGCATCCCGACTGGCAGCTATTCCAATAGAAGGTGAATCGCCAGCGGCGGTTGAGACACGGCGGGCCAGGGATCTTGTTCAAACTTCTATGACGCAGCAGCAGGCTTACTCGTATAGTCGAGACAGGATTCACACGACCCCACGTCCGAGCAAAAGCTATAGCAGGCATATAGATGAACCGGAGATGTCCAGCAGTGTGCGGCGCCGTATTGTCCCTCAAGGACCCAATCCGGCGCGTGGTGAGACGAACGCTCGGGACGTGGTGGATAATGGCAGAACACGAAGGGAGGCCGCTTTAGCAGCACAATATACGGGTCATTATCAACCCGCCCCGGTTCAGCCAGCAGCATCAGTAGACCGAGGCACCAGGCTTGCCTTCACTTCCTGGGGAGTACCATGCCTAATTCCGGCTCTTCGTAATGTGCGGCTTCCTAAAGATTTGAAGGGCCCATGTAAGGTACCTAATTACACCGCTGATCAACCGCCCGAGGCATGGATGGAAAGTTATGAGATGGCAATGGATATGCTAGATGTGGATGAAGCGGCTTGTGCAAAGTACTTCACGATGATGTTGGAAGGAACAGCCCGTACATGGTTGAAGAACCTGCCAGCTAACTCCATCGAGTCATGGGACCAATTGAAGGCCCGGTTTATAAAAAATTTCAAGGATACATGCAAGTAGCCTATGTCCATTGTGGATCTGGATGCCTGTGTTCAAGGAGAGAACGATCCAACAACTCATTGGGTGCGCCGGGTTTTAGAAGTTTTGCACTGATCAGACCGGATTAATGCTGGCCAAGCAATCATAACACTGGAACGTAATTGCCGGTTTAAGTCGCTGAAGATGAAATTGGGACGGCTCAAGCGCCACTGCAATGATATGGGAACCCTTATGGCAGCCTTGGTCAAATATGCTGATTCTGATAATACCAAGGATCCCGATTCTGATGAGGAGAAACCGGAGAAGGGAAAGAAGAGCGGTGGTGCAAAGGGACAGCAGCACAACCAAGGGGGCCATGGGAATAATGGTAAGCGCAAAGCAGATAATTCAGATTTTGTGGCTAACACCAATATGCAGCGTCATAAGGGTAAACCGCCCCAGCGCGGCGACGGTATGAATCTAGAGCGTTTGTTAAATCAGCCCTGTCCAACGCACGGAACCAAGGAGGTTCTGGCAACACATCTTTGGAAAGATTGTCACATTATGAAGGAGTTCAAAAACTCTGATCTCTTTCGAAATGATTAGGGTCCATCGGGCGGTTCAGGTCCAGGTTTTCATGGTGGCGGCGGGTCAAACTCTGGATTTCAGAATAATCAGGGCAACCAGAACAACCAAGGTGGTAATAACCAACAGAATAATCAGGGAAATTAGTAGTAGTCGGGTTATCAGAGTCACCCAAAGCAGTTGAATGGTGGGCAGTATCATGTATTCACTACTAGTTTGTGCAAGCGTGATCAGAAGCTTCAAAAGAGGGCAGTTAATGCTGTTGAACCGGCAGTACCACATTATTTGTGGTGGTCCGAGCAACCCATTGTGTGGAGCAGAGAGGATCATCCACCCCGGGTTGATAATACGGGTCACCTGGCCTTGGTGGTGGCACCTCAGGTGGAAGGTTATAAGTTCACCAAGGTGCTTATGGATGGAGGGAGCAGTATCAACATTCTGTATTATGAGACCTTCCGTCACATGGGGTTGACAGACAAGAGTCTTAAACCGTCAAACACTGTTTTTCATGGTGTAGTACCAGGTAAATCGGCATATCCTGTTGGCAAGATCGCTTTGGAGGTTGTGTTTGGTGATGAGCATGACTCCTAGTCTGAAACATTGACCTTTGAAGTGGTGAAGATCCAGAGCCCGTACCACACACTATTTGGGCGGCCGGCTTATGCAAAGTTCATGGCAAGGCCCTGTTATATTTATTTATAGCTCAAGATGTCGGGTCACAAGGGGACCATCACAGTTCACGGAAGTCGTAAGATCGCTTTGGATGGTGAGGAAGGTGATCCGGCCTATGCTGAGTCGGTTTGTGCTACAGAGGAACTGAAGTTCTATAAAGCCAATGTTGATCCGGCAGATATGACCCCTCTGAAGAAGCCCACCACTGAGCATGACCCAAACCTGAAATTCAAACCGGCTGATGAGACTAAACTTGTTGACTTTGTTCCTGGCGATTCATCCAAACAGTTTAGCATCGGCACAAATCTGGATCCGAAATAGGAAAGCGCGCGCATTGAGTTCATCCATGAGAACCGGGACATCTTCGCATGGAAACCTTCTGATGTGCCAGGTGTACCGAGGGAACTCGCTGAGCATGCTCTCAATATTGATCCCAAGTTTAAACCAGTCAAATAGTTTCTTCACCGCTTTAACCAGGAGAGACGCAAGGCAATCAGTGAGGAGGTAGCCCGGCTGTTGGCTGCTGGTTTTATCGTTGAAGTGTTTCGCCCTGAGTGGTTGGCTAATCCGGTGCTGGTTCTTAAGAAAAACGGCACTTGGCGCATGTGTGTGGACTACACAGATTTGCACAAAGCTTGTCCGTCCGATCCCTTTGCTCTCTCGCGTATTGATCAGATCATTGATGTGACGGCAGGTTGTGAGAGTTTGAGTTTCTTGGATGCTTATTCAGGTTATCATCAGATCAAAATGGCAGTTAAGGACCAGGAGAAGACCACCTTCATCACTCCCTTTGGAGCCTTCTGCTATGTTTCTATGCCCTTTGGGCTCAAGAGTGCCCAGGCAACTTATCAGTGTTGTGTGCAAAATTGTCTTCACACTCAGATTGGGCGCAATGTTCATGCCTATGTTGATGACATTGTAGTAAAATCCAGGAAGAAGGAGACATTGATAGATGATCTCAAGGAAACCTTTGACAATCTGCGTGTTTACAAGATGATGCTCAATCTGGACAAGTGTGTTTTCGGTGTTCTGGCGGGCAAGCTTCTAGGTTTTCTGGTGTCCAACAGACGCATTGAGGCTAATCCGGAGAAGATTAAAGCAATTACATCTTTGGCTAAACCGGCGTGCATTAATGATGTTCAGCGTCTGGCGGGTCGAATTGCAGCCCTAAGCCGGTTTATTAGCCGCTTGGGAGAGAAGGCGGTCCCTCTATATCAGATGTTGAAGAAAACAGACACCTTTGTCTGGAGTGATGCGGCTAATGTGGCATTTGAAGACTTGAAGCGGAAATTGGTTGAACCACCGGTCCTTGCTGCTCCGGTTGACAAAGAGCCCTTGTTATTGTACGTGGCTGCTAATGCCCGTGCTGTCAGTGTGGCAATTGTGGTGGAGCGCAAGGAGTCTGGCAAGGAATATCCGGTTCAACATCCGGTTTACTATATCAGTGAGGTGCTCATCGAGTCAAAGCAACGATATCCGCATTGGCAGAAGCTGGTCTATGGGGTTTTTATGGCAGGTCGGAAGCTCAAAAAATACTTTCAAGGCCATCTCATTACAGTTGTCAGTTCAGCTCCTTTGGGTGATATAATTTAGAACAGGGAGGCAACTGGCCGGGTTGCAAAGTGGATGATCGAGCTTGGTCCACATGGGTTGAAGTATATGCCTCGAACAGCCATCAAATCTCAGGCACTTGTTGACTTCATCAATGATTGGACCGAGTTACAGGCACCAGAGGACAAACCAGATAATACATATTGGACTATTCACTTTGATGGATCCAGGCAATTGGAGGGCTCGGGGGCTGGAGTTGTCCTTACTTCCCCTCGAGGTGATAAAATTCGTTATGTTCTCCGTTTAATGTTCCCCTGTACTAACAATGCAGCTGAGTACGAGGCTTTACTCCACGGGCTCCGTGTGGCCAAGGAGATGAATTTAAGCCGGGTATGATGCTTTGGAGACTCTAATCTGGTGGCTCAGCAAGTTTCTGGCACTTGGGATTCTAAGGATCCGCTCATGGCGGCTTACAGACGCGAGGTGGATATTGTGGCGGGTCACTTCAAAGGGTATCAGGTTGAGCATATTGATCGGCACAAAAACGAAGCGGCACACGCTTTAAGCCGGCTGGGATCTCAGCATAAACCGGTACCTCCCAATACCTTCCTAGATATCTTGCATAACCCGTCTGTTAAGTTGCCTACAGAGGAGGATTTAGTTGTTCCTGATCCGGAGGCCCAATTGGTGGCCGCTTTACATGTTGTTCCGGATTGGACGGTTCCGTATTTGGCATACATGAACCGGGGCGAGTTACCAGATGATGAAGTTCTGGCCCGGCAGATAGTCCGGCGATCCAAGTCCATGGTTATTCACAATGGCGAGTTACACCATTGCAGCGTTTCTGGCGTATTCCAGCGTTGTGTTTCTCCTGAAGAAGGCCAAGAGATTCTATGGGAAATTCATGAAGGAGATTGTGGTCACCATGTCGGTTCAAAGTCCTTGGTTGCTAAAGTTTTTCGTCATGGGTTCTACTGGTTGACAGCTCATGTTGATGCTGAGGATCTGGTAAAATGGTGTGACGCTTGTCAGAAGTTTTCACGCCGAGCTCATGTTCCGGCTCAAGAGTTAAGGATGATTCCCATCACTTGGCCATTTGCTACTTGGGGGCTTGATATGGTGGGGCCTTTTAAGTGCTCCAAGGATAAGAAGACCCACTTGTTGGTGGCGGTTGACAAGTTTACTAAATGGGTTGAAGCGGAGCCCGTCAGCAAGTGTGATGCAGCTACGGCGGTTCAATTTATCAAAAAGATTATCTTCTGCTCTGGCTTTCCACACAGCATCATCACGGATAATGGCACAAACCTTTCTGAAGGTGAGATGGGGGATTTCTGTCAAAGAGATCACAACCGGCTTGATTTAGCATTCGTGGCACACCCCCAATCCAATGGTCAAACTGAGAGAGCCAATCAAGAAATCTTGAAGGGTATCAAGCCCCGGCTCATGGTTCCTTTAAAGCGGACGCCGGGTTGTTGGGTGGAAGAATTGCCTTCTGTGTTATGGAGCATCAACACCACCCCCAACAGATCGACGGGTTACACACCTTTCTTCATGGTATATGGGGCAGAGGTGGTCCTCCCAAGTGATATTCGTCATGATTCGCCCCGGGTTGCCAATTATGTTGAAGTGGACAATGAGCAAGCACGCCAGGAGGCGTTGGACCTGTTAGATGAAAAACTAGATATGGCTTTGGCTCGTTCGGCGGTTTATCAGCAAGACCTGCGGCGTTATCACAGCCGCTGGGTTAAGACAAGAACCTTTCAAGAAGGCGACTTGGTGCTCCGGCTCATCCAGGATCAGACCGATATGCACAAGTTATCCCCACCTTGGGAAGGGCCCTTTGTGGTCAGCAAGAATCTGCACAACGGATCATACTACCTCATTGACGTTCGAGAAAACCCACGCAGTTCTGAGGAGGAGACCCGGCGGCCGTGGAACATAGCTCTCCTTCGGCCTTACTATACTTGAGCCATAGGCTTCTCTTATGTACATATTTCGACAATGTATATATTATGATCAATATAATAAACCAGCATCCTTGCTATAAGCAGGGCCTCTGCTATTTTTTCTCAAATATCTTTTGAGTTAGATGGGGGCTTCAGCTGGCAAAAGCGGAGTACTACCTGTTAAACCGGCTATCATGCCACAATACAGCTTGGGAGCTTCACACCCAAGGGGCCAAAGAGAGTCCGGATGCTATGCACAGCTCAAACATAGGCACCCAATGAGCACAGCTCACAAAGTTACTTGGGGGCTCTTTGTGTAAAGTAACAAAGAGTTTGAAAGGACCCTTGTAATTGGGTATCGACCCACGGCTTGGAAGCCTGGTGTATTCACCTAAAACCCCGGTTAACCTGCCTTCATCAAGTAAGCCACTCCTATCCAGGTAATCCTGGCATGACCTGCCGAACGTTTGACAGTTACTCTCATTGAGACCCTGAACTTGTCAAAGTTAAAACGACGATTGGTTAGTTGGAGGCCCATCTTAAAAGGCTTTGCAAAATGGTTTAACGTAGTGGCCTCGCAGCCCATGAAAAGCCTCGTATTTGGGCCTGGAAGCCCTTGAAAAGCCTTGACTACACAGTTTTATTTGCCTTTGTCAAGTGTTTTCTCTTTTTGGATGAATTTTCATGTTGAACCGGTGTCTGTTGACCCGGTATGGCTTTTCAGTCATTATCCACCCGGTGTTTGTTAACCCGGCTTGGCTTTCAACTACAAGTTGTCAGACCATATTATCAAACCGGTGTTTTAAAAACCCGGCCTGGCTTTGACTACATGTCGCCAGTTTTATCATCTGGTGTTTATCATAACCCGGCATGACTTCATACACACCAGCACTGCACGGTGAGAGTTATTAATACTCAAGAGTTGGGTCTTTACCCTTATTACAATTGAAGTTGGTAAACCAACTAAGTGATTTCATATCAACAGGTATGATTTATTATATTTATTCAGCTCTGGTTATCAGCCAGGCTTTATCTTGGGCATTATGACCCGTCCAGCGGTAAACCGCCAGGACAATTCCTTTTATGCAGATATCAGAATCGCATGAAAATTATAAAGTGTAATCAAGCACAGCAAATATCATGGCGGATCAACAACGTCATGCATTAGTATCATAGAGCAAAGTATTTTAACTAGCCTATTACAAGGCGCTTTGAGGCCCAAAATAATGATTGTTTTTACACAGAACAAAGTCTGTGGAAATAACCATATCACCGAATCAAGCCTCATCACCGGGCTGATGTGATGCTGATGCATGCGTCGGTTCAACCTCCTCCTCTCCACCCAATGGATAGAAGTCAACGGTGGTCCAGTCAATCCGGGTGAAAGCTTCAAAGATAGCCTCATCACTTATCAAATTGGACGGTTCAATATCAAGAGCATAAGTGTGCTTACGAATTGGTGGAATAAGATTCTGCACTTCCTTCACAGCAGTGTCAACTCGATGGTTGTTGGCATCATAGAAGGACCGATGTGAAGTCAAATTCACCTCGTCAGCCAACTGGCTTACTACCGGACACATCTCCTTGGTCAGGGCCTTGAGGGCTTCATTGTCGAATGCTAACCCGTTTTCTTGTTCATCCGGATAGCCCTTGGCAATATCAACTGGATCCAGGTTAGCTATCCATGATTTGGCACGAGTCAGCGCTATCAAAGTGCCCACTCTGGCAGCCGATCGCTTCAACTCCTCTACCTGAGCAGGAGTCATTGAGAGCCTGGACAAGGTATCCTTGATCAAGGTGGGTGCCGGTTTGTTGTATGAAGATGCAAAGATGACTCGTTGTGCACCGGTATACAGTTGCTCAATCAATGTGTAAGCCGCCTTCAGCTTCATCCGCATATCTTTGCCTAAATGAGCAATACGATTTCCTGCGACGGTTTAAAGAACTTAATGTTAAACCAACAGAGTTGACAATACTTCAGAACAGGCTATTATAAAGTACTTAACAAAAATTGCAGCTGTCATGGCGTTCACTTGATGTTTCAGCCCAGTCAGCTCTTCCTCAACCGGTTTAAGAGCTGCTTCGGCGTCTTCAGCCCGCTTCAACAAATCAGCCTTTTTCAGTCTCCCAGTTGGTGCGTTCAGTTTTGAAGCCCTCTTTCAGTTGTTCCATGGTTATCAAAGCACCCTTGAGCTCCACCTTGGCCTTTACGGTCTCTTCTTGCTAAGACTTGATGTTCTCTTGAAGATCGGCGATTTGAGACTCTTTGGTCTTTATATCAGCCTGCAAAGTCAGATGATCCAGCAGTTAATATCTCTTAAAGTCTCAAGTGCATAACAAGTTATACACTTGGCACTTGGGGGCTAATGTGGATTGCTTTTTAAACTGGATATTATAAAGTCCCAAGGTTCAATACAAGTATTAAACTTGGCACTTGGGAGCTAATACTTAATTGATCAGTTATATTCACGCTGAAGGCAGTTGATAAAGACAAAGGATTAACAGAAAGTCCCGGTTCATCTTGCTAAGGTAAACCGGCCCTTGGGGGCTACTCAATTGAAGTATTCTTAATATCAGAAGACCCGGTTTGTCTACAAGAGATAAACCGGCCCTTGGGGGCTACTATGGAGTTGATATATGTTGCAAGCAAATGTAGTGTTTTGAACATTATCTCATAGCGCTCTTTTATTAAGTTCAACAAACCGGCCTCATAGTCCCGGCTTGTGAAGAGGCGGTTTAAAAATCCGGAATGAAGCTCCTTGATGCTAAGGTTAACGAAGCTGGACAAATCTGTCTTCCCTTTCCCCTTGCCCATAGCTGCAAATTCCTCCTTGGCAGTGTGCTTTGACAAAATAACTGGGTTGCCAGGGGCAGTGAAACCATGACCAATGATAACAACATCATCATCGCCACCTTTTGAGGGGGTTGGCGGATTGACAGTATCCCTGGCCGGGCTTGACACGTCGTCACCCTTAGCTGGGCTTGGAGGATCAGCATGTGGACTGGATGGATTGACTTCTGGCACTTCAACATATGTATCCTGACTTTGAGGTACAGGATCATTAACGGCAATATCAGCTTCTTTGTCAGCGCCTTCTGAAATTCTATCTGGTTCAACTTCTTCAGTAGGGACAATGGTCTTTGCTCTCTTTCTTAGACGAGCTTTTGCATTGTGATATTAAAACAAGAGGTCAGTTGGTAAACCGGTGCAAGAAGACAAAGTTAAGGACAGTATCCTTACCCAGGGACGGTCTTAAGGGGAGGCATCTGGGTGGTGGATGAACCGCCAGATGAAGAATTGGAAGACACCTGGTAATTCGAGTTAGACGGATTAAGAGGGTCACGGAAGCAACCCTTCAAGGGATAAAGACTTACGGGAGAACAAGAAACCTCTGGACGGCGTTTCCGGTTTGGTGTATCCGGTAAACCGGAAGAAGTGACCTGTTAGCCGCTGTGTCGGGTTGTGCGACGACCTTCATGTTGTTGTGTCTTCAAAGAAAATTGTGGATCCAAATGAGCAAGAGGGTGAGAATATTTTACTTTCCGAACTGTACGGCGAAGTCTTTGAACCGGCACATGTTCTGAATCGGAAGAAAGGATGATTACCTCAATATGGTCCACACGACTGGCCTTCGCATCATCCTGGTAATAATCATTGTCAATAAGATGTACGAAAAATGAGCCAAGGGAGTCAAGTTCTACCTCGTTTTCCGATTCATTGACATCCTCAGGCGGATCTAAGGACTCGCCAGTTTTCTTCTTGCCCGCCTTCTTTATGACTTTGCTTTTTGGGCGTTGAGTCCTCACCAGTTTGTCTGAAGGTTTTCTCTTCCAGAAAGAACTATTGGCCTGGAAAAAATAAATAAAGGATTATCAGAATAAGGTTAAAGCGGAAATGGGTCAATAAAGGTGGAAAAAGATAAAATGCTTACTGCTGGCGGTTTGTTGGAAGTACAAAAAGGAGCCAATTCGGTGTTGCTGCATTGAGCGACCGGTTCATCCAACATCTTCTTCACGGCTTCAGTAACTTCATCATCAGTCAATTCTATCTCATGAAACCGTTGAGGGTCTTTAACGTTTCCGGTGTATTCATGCATCAAACCGGAGTGGCGGCTTAAGGGAAGAATACCCCATGAAACCCAGCATCGAATGAGGTCAATGCCGGTTAAACCATTCGCTAGGAGGGCCCGGAGCTTAATGATTTGCGGTGCATAAACTTGCTTCTCTTTAGCAGTGAGTCATGGAGGCAGTGGATGGCTATTGCTAAGCTGCTGAGCATGATAACCCGGCAGAGGGTTTTCATCAGCAGGTGCAGTGTTCAGAGAGTAAAACCAGGTTTGATTCCAGTCCTTTGGATGGTGGTGGTATTTTGCATGAGGGAAGTCAACTTCTTTCCTTTTCTGAATTGATACGCCGCCAAATTCAGTGTTGGAGCCGTCAGAAAACTCGGTCCGGCGGTTTAAGTGGAAAAAGTCTCTGAAGAGCTCAACAGTTGGTTCCTCTTGAAGATAAACTTCGCAGAACACTTGAAAATTGCATATGTTGGACACAGAGTTTGGTCCAATATCCTGAGGATGGAGTTGAAAACTAGCAAGCACATCCCAGAAAAACTTTGAACCGGGTGGACTAAAACCCCGGTCTAGATGTTGCATAAATACAATCACTTCCCGGCTTGAGGTACTGGAGGGCACTCAGGGCTAGGAACTCGCCAATGGAGGACATCTTTTTTGGCCAAAGTGTCACCCAATACATATCCATTGAGCTACGTTTCGGTGATCCGGGAAGGAACCCAGTTGCATGTGGTGAATTGCTTGGTCATATTTGAAAGGAAACTGAAAAAAGCATGAAGGTCGGTTTACGATTCGAAGTTGATGTATTTATGCATGTTAAACCGGCTATTGCTACTCAAGTTAGATGGCGGTTTAAGTGCAGGCTAATGGTACCAGGCGGGTTGTGATTTTCTACAAGTTAAACTGCCTATGAGGGAAACAACAGAGATGAAATTCACTAAGTGTTGCAGAAAACAAGTTTCACACAATGATGAAATTATTTTGGATCTACCATACTTCAGTAAAGGAAAATTTCTATGACCTATAATGGCGTTAAGAAGAACAGAGAAGTTTGAGCATTCTACTGAGGATTTTTTACAAAGAAGGAAGAACTACTAGTGTTGAATATGGATGCGGGGCAACTACCGCAAGAGATCTACACTACGGTTGGATCAAGGACACCACGGCAGAAGAAGATATGAAGAATTGAGATGAACGAGGAACTGTACAGATGAACTCGCTAACCCTAGCATAGATTTAAAGATGTGGAAAAGGGAAAACTTACCAGTACAGATCTACTGCGGAGGGATGCCGCGAGCTCTGGTTCGATTCAAGGTGAACACGTACGCGCGTGTGTGCGAGGCGTTGGCTCTAACTGAACCCGAGCGAGGCGTTGGGCTCTAACTGAATCCGAGCGATTGCACTGTAGGCTACACGTTACTGAACCCGAGCGATCGATCGATGGCTGTTACTGAACCCGATCGAGCGATTCCTTCGCTACTGCTGCTAACTGAAGCCGATCGATGCTGCCTTTGGATGAACAGTGAGCGTTGCAGGGGGGTTTAGATGAACAGTGAGTGGCGGGGGTGGATGAACAGGACCCCGTGGCATTGCCTCTAGATGAACAGGACCCCAATCGATCGAGCCGGTTGGGGCTGGATGAACAGGACCCCGTGGAGGGCTGGATGAACAGGACGACCCCGTGGAGGGTTGGATGAACAGTAGATGGTGGAGGGGTGGATGAACGGTAGCCCGTGGAGGGGTGGTTGAATAGGAGCCCATGGAGAGGGGTGGTTGAATAGTAGCCGGTGGAGTAGCGCGCGGTGGAGGCTAGATGAATAGGAGCCCATGGATGAACAGTCGCACGTGGAGGCTGGAGGAGGTCGATGGTGGATGAACAATAGCCCGTGGAGGCTAGAGGAGGTCGACGGTGGAGATTAACAGTATCCCGAGGAGTCCCGTTTTGCGGTACGCCACACCCCTTCTGATAAACAGGACCCCCGTTTCGACCGTAGCGCTCCAACACAAGTCTGTTTCCTCCGTTTTGCGGTACGCCACACCCCTCCCGATCAACAGGACCCCGTTTCGACCGTAGGAGGTCCAACACAAGTCCATTTCCTCTGTTTTGCATACGCCAGACCCCTCTCGATGAACAGGATCCCGTTTCGCATGTGGTCAGTCGAACATAAGGCCATTTCCTTCGTTGTGTGGTACGCCAGGCCTTGTTTCCATCGCTTGTTCCGTCCAAGCCCTCCCGATGAACATGACGATGCACTATGTTCTGACCCAACCGGTTGGCTCCCCATGAACACGATGACGACGCTGTTTCTCCGTTCCGACCCAGCCATGTACATGAGCCCTAGCCTTATGTATGCGCGAGTAGGCGTTCGAGGCCCCGCCGTATGTACGTATGTGGTCGTATTTTCTTTCTTGCACACTGGCCGTTGTACGTACGTGTACATGCTACGTGCGTGCCTCTACTACGACACGTGCGCACCTCTACATCCACCAGTATGTACGTACACTTTCGCGACCAGAATGACAATGCTGCGTATGCTTCGACCAGGTGGGTCCCGACTGTCAGGCACTTCCTTGCGTGCGAAGATGTAGCTGGTGGGTCCCAGCAGTCACGGGGCGAATAGTTTTTTTTTTGCCCGGACGCACTTCCTTGCATGCGAAGGTGTAGCTGGTGCGTCCCAGCAGTCAGGGGGGTAATGTTTTTTCGCGAAATACGGTGGCCCGTCTGGTGGGTCCCTGCTGTTAGGTGGAGGAATAATTATTTTGCGCGTAATAAGGAGGCACTTCCTTGCGGCCGTCGTGGACCCAGCTGTCAGCCTCTCCACGTACAGTACTCTTCCGATGGAAGTCGTTCCTTAACCATGTTGACCATGACACGCAGAGAGCACCAGGGCGGTGGACGACGGCGAGGCCTAGGAAGGGGATGACGCGGAGCTGGGGAAGACGCGGCAGTGGAAGCCTGCGCGGAGAGGAGTACGAGGGTTCACTAGTTCGGCTGCGGTGTGAGGCTATCGTCGCTGCAGGGCCTGGCCAGCGGTGGGAATAGTAGGGGGCGGTGAGGCCTCCGCGGCAGCACAGCCGGTCACGGGAGGCAGGAGCATGTGGCACGACCGGTGCTGCTTTGGGAGGCTGGAGCAAGAAGACTAGAGGTTGAAGAAGCACTACGGCCGTTGGATGGACATCGTACGGTCACTGGAGCTAGAATCGTTCATATTGACTAAGTTGACAAAGCCCTTCGTCCCCGTCAACTTAGTAGGCCCACAAGTCAGCCTCCCACCAAGGTGGGTCCCATCTAGCAGGGGGGTATTCATTTTTTGTGCGTCATCAGGAGGCACTTCTGGTGTGTCCGAGCTGACAACGGGGGGAACGTTTTTTTCGCGAAATACGTCGGCCCGTCCGGTTGGTCCCAGCAGTCAGGGGGGAACTTTTTTTGCGAAATACTGGTGGCCCATCCGGTGGGTCCCTGCTGTCAGGTGGAGGAATAATTATTTCCCGCGTAATAAGGAGGCACTTCCTGGCGGCTGTCATGGACCCAGCTATCAGCATCTCCACGTACAGTACTCTTCCGATGGAAATCGGTTGTTGACCACATTGACCACGCCGCGCCGAGAGCACCACGGCGGTGGACGACAGCGAGGCCTAGGAAGGGGACGACGCGGCAGTGGATGCCCACGCGGAGAGGAGTACGAGGGTTCACTGGTTCGGCTGCGGTGTGAGGCTGCCATCGCCGCAGAATAATAGGGTGTGTGGGTGAGTAGAAGGATGGCCTGGCCAGTGGTGGGAGTAGTATGGGGGTGGTGAGGCCTCTGCGGAAGCACAGCTGGCCATGGGAGGCAGGAGCAGGCGGCACGACTGGCGCTGCTTTGGGCGGCTGGAGCAAGAAGACCAGAGGTTGAAGAAGCACTATGGCCGTTGGATGGACATCATACGGTCACTGGAGTATTGACTAAGTATACAAAGCCCTCTGTCCCCGTCAACTTAGTAGGCCCACAAGTCAGCCACACAATATGGTGGGTCCCAGCTAGCAGGGGGTTTTCATTTTTTGGGCGTAATAAGGAGGCACTTCCTTGCGTGCAAAGATATAGCTGGTGGGTCCGACCTGTCAGTAGGGGGAACGTTTTTTTCGTGAAACACAGAGGCCCTTCCTATGGGTCCTAGCTGTCAGGTGGAGGAATCATTATTTTGCGCGTAATAAGGAGGCATTTCCTTGCGTGCGGCCGTGGACCCAGCTGTCATCCCCTCCACGTACAGTCCACTTCCGATGGATGTCGTTCATTGACCATGTTGACCAGGCCGCACCGAGAGCACCGGGGCGGTGGACGACGGCGAGGCCTAGGAAGGGAACGACACGGAGCCAGGGAATACTCGGCAGTTGTTTCCCACGCGGAGGAGTATGAGGGTTTACTGGTTCGTCTGCTATCCCCGGAGAATAACAACAGGTGTGGGTGAGTAGAGGGATGGCTAGGCCAGCGATGGGAGTACGGTGGGGCCGAGAGGCCTGTGCGGCAGCATAGCCGGCCGCGGGAGGAGGGAGCAGGCAGTCACGCCGGCGCTTGTTTGAGCGGCTAGAGCATGAAGAGCAGAGTTTGAAGAAGCATGACAGCCGTTGGATGGACATCAAATAATCAGTGCTCTCGTGTGTTGACTAAGTTGACAGGGCATTACGTGTGCGTCAACCTTTTTTTATGAAAGCATACGCGTCAACCTGTAGTAGGCGCACAAGTCAGCCTCAAATCTGTGGAAAACAGCATACAACCCATCTGCCATTATTTCTAATAATGTATAGCCCATTTGCTAATTCTTAAGAATCTTTTTGGAGCCCATCTTCTTTTTGTTAGCATTACACCCCATAATGTGGCCACAGTTAAAAAGTATACGAAATTTTGCATATTTCGGTGCGGTCAACTGTTTTTAATCCACAAATATCGATTCATATTCAAACTATTTTGAAAAATAATTTATATAAATATAAAATCCAAATAATTGTCCACGCATAAAAATCAATGGAATTTAAAATCTTGTAATGAAAAAGATTGAAATTAATTCCCGGTTTGATGTGTTTTAAAAATGTACAGCCCATTTCTGGGCAAACCGAATGAAACTCTCCTCGTCTTGAAAGATTTGCAGCCCAGCAGGGCCGATAAAGCAAGTAGGCCTTGTTTGGGTATTTCTTTAAAAAAATAGAACTGGGCTAGCCATTTTCAGCAAGAAAAAACACAACTGGGCTCATGATGTGGTAAACATAAATAAAAACCTGGCTAGACGAGCCACAGCCCCCGCACAACCCCGTTGTTACCCTGATCCGTCGCTAAAACTAGTATAAATAACAACTGCTTGTTCCTCAAAAAAATTGAGCGACCTGCTGGGTCCCTGGTGTCAGCCGCTCGTAGTGTAATTCAATCGTTTATTGACTACGTTGACAATGGCGTGAGCCCCAGATGTCCAACCATTAGGAGGAACCATATTTTTGGGCTTGTAATATAGAGGCACTTACTTGCGTACTGCCATGATGCTGGTGGGTCCCTACTGTCATCCTCTCCATGTACAGTCATCTCCTTGTTCCTCTCGGTTGTTGATGATGTTGACAATGCAAGAGGGCGGCGCACCGCGAACGGCGAGTGAACCAAGGCCACAAGGCGAAGGACGATGGCGAGGCCTCGGACGGAACGAACAGGAGCCATGGAAGATGCGTCGGTCCAGTCGCAGGCGGAGGGGAGTACGAGGGTTGACTGGTTCGGGTGCGGGTGCATGTTGGGGCTGACGTCGCTGGAGAATAACAGGACGTGTGGGGGAATAGAGGTAGGGACTGGCCAACATTGGAGGGTATGTACGATATGGCGGTGGAGGCGCAGCCAGCCATGGGAGGCGGGAGCAGGCGGAGCCGACGGGGTGGTTTGGTTTGGGCGGCTAGAGGAAGAAGAAGACAAGATATAGAAGATACACGACAGATGTTGGATGTCAATCCAACGGTTGGTAGGCAGAATCGTTTGTTGACTAGCTAGTAAGTCGACACCACCTTGGATAGGCTATTTCCTCGCGGGTCCCAAATGTCAGAATCCAAATCTGTCACAGTCATGCAGCCTTTCCTATGAAAATTTACAACCCATTTGATGTGCTAGTTCAAAATAAGTTTGTGGGTGCTGGTGGGGGCTAATCACTTGGCTTCTGTAATGCACAGTGAGCTCAAACATCCGGTGAGAGTGATGTTATTTCCCTTGGTTGGGATTTGTTACAATATTTCACTCTAAATTAAACGAATGGCAAGCCATTTGACTTGTTTCAAAGAAAATATGACAGTCACGGCCGAGTTGAAAAGGGCAGGAACATTTAACTCCAGCTTACAAAATGTACAAAAGCACGAGGGTTAATTGTTCATCAGGTTTACAAAAAAACCAGGTTAAAAAAGGGCAACAACATCTAACTCCAGCACTGTTTTCGGCAGTCACAGTCAAATGGATCGGTCAGGTCCATAGAATGAACATCCTGGGTCGTAAAATTTACTGGATTATGACCACAATATGTTGTAAATAGAAGCCCGGCACGTTCAGAAGCTCTTTTGCCCACCTGAAACTCCTTTTTTTGCTCTTCGACATACCCATCCGTCAAAACCATGCTGCTGATAAACTTAAGCCTGATGGACAATAGTAACCTCGCATTCAGCAGGAAGAATGTGACAAATCTAGTGTTTGCACGGTTGGCTACATATCGTTCTAGCGTTATTGTCTTCAATCGAATCTCATGAGAAGTGAGAAAATCCCGATGCTTACGAATCCACCGATTGGTTATAACTTTCTTACCCCGTCCTGTTGCCTAAATAGACATGAAGATTGAAAACAGTTAAGGTCTAAAAAAGAGTGTCGAAAGAGCAACAGCTGAACGGTTAATTCTAGTACACTATATGCGGGCTTCCAATGTGCGTGAAATTATCACCTTTATATACAACTTCTCCAGACATGGAAAGCATTGCAGCAAGCCAATAATCTTGTTCAGATCAAAACTATTCATTTGGATATATAAGATCTTGACAGAATCCAGCACCATTGATAGGCCATCCATGGAGAAACTCTTCATTGAGCATAGAACATAATATTAGTACAAAATGTGTACTCCAAGATGATATATAACTTATGCGCAGAAATTTAAAATGCAGCTTATGGTTACAAGTGTAGATGATAATATAAAGTACCTGAAGAACTGTGGAGCCAAACACCATATTGAAATGAGCACAGAGATCATGTATTACACCCAAGGTCTCCAGTTTAGGCGCAGAGAGGACGGTTATTTGCAACGGTGAATAACTAGAATCAAGGATCAACCTTTGAAGTGAAGGGGCATCTTGGATGATGAGCTGCCTTCCGTCAAAAGAAATTCCAATTCTTACAAGGTTAGGCGACTTTATTTGGAGACAACCGATTCTAACTGTGAAAACAAGCACCAAGCACTCCAGGGCAGGGCAACTGGAGTGGATGATGTTGTGCAATGAGGCCTCCGATATACGAACCCGCACAAGTGAAAGTTTCTTGAGAAATGGGAGTCGAAGGTTTAGTACCAGATTGTCTGGTAGGTAGCACAGCGCAAAGGTGGCGGTGTGGAGAGAGGAGGAAAACCGCGAGATGGACATCGGTGCTGAGGGCACAAGTTCATGACGTTCGGTATGTGGTATGTGATTTCTAGGGGAATAGTAGAACTCAAGCAGTTGTAGTTCTGTGAATTCAGGGGATTTCAGCTAGGTGTCCACCGTGCAGGGCATGGTATGCTTGCTCAGGTAGCATGACGGGATGTAGAGGCTTTGAACGGAGCCCTGGTGGGAGGAGATGATGGCTCTGGGGATTTCAAAATCATTGAATAGAGATAGCTGACGACAGTCGAGATTACGGGGCACGACGCGCCATAGAGGGCGCCACCGAATTGAGAGGACTTGGGTGCGGCGGCAATCCTTGGTGGGGAGAAGCGAGATGATCTCCCCAAGGACGGCGTCCGGGAGATCGCTGATGCGGTCCACCCGATATTCTACGGGTTCCTGGGATCCGGTGGGGGCGGGGTTGCCGCTTCTCCCTGCGCTGCCGGGTGCGGGATCTACAATAGGTGTCGCCGCTGGCGGGAGCCTCATCTTCTTTGTGCTGGGGTCAGCCGACTCCATTTTCCTCGAGGGCGTCGCGTCGCGCTCACGGATTTGAGCAGAGTAACGAATGACGAGCCTAGTTGTAGTGCGAGTGAAGAAGAAGGGGAGCTAGGGGTTTTCTGTAGTAGTGAGGAAGAAGGGGAGCTGGGGTTTTCTATAGGAGTGAGGTGAGGAATTTGGGGGTACGAGTGGAGCGAGCTGACGTGAGGTGGATGGGAGCGAGGAGGAAGAAGAGCACCCAGGGTGGTGTGCTGGGTGTGGGTAGCGCCTCTCATTCAGTAAATATATGGGCTTTTGAATTGATTTTACTATTTACTAGTGTGGATGGGCTGTTTTGTCTTGGGCCCAGAGAAACAATTACTACTAGTACAGTGGAGACACTCTACAGCTACCCAGAAAAACAATTACTACTAGTACAGTGGATACAATACCGCTTCTGGCTCCTCCTAGGTCATTGAAACGACTCCCTCTACTGAATGTCGTTATACTTTTGTTCACCGACATGCGGGCCATGCAGCACACGGGCCCAAATGCCATCCACCAAATTAGAAGGCAGTATGCAGGCGGAGAGTCACCCCGGTCATAGCGCGGCAGTAACGAGCCGTCGTATCACAAAACCCCACCTCCCCGCATTCTAAGTTTGATGGACAAAGCAACCATCATTTCACTCTTCGCTGAATCCCCTTCTCCCTCACCGTCTTCAAGAAAGGCAACACTCGCATCTGCCATTGTTCTTCTCTCCCAACGAAGGGAAGGTAAGCAGATCCGTGATGTTGGTATATTTTCGTTCAGAGAAAAAAAGAACTTTTGCAAAGCAGTAACCGATCCTCACTCTCTTTTTTGTTTCATTGTCATTGCGATTGTGTTTTCCTTTCAGTGGTCTCCTAGTATTCGTCAGTTTCATGATGGACCAAGGAGAACCAGGCAAAGATCTGCCGATATTGGAGCAGACGCGGGAGGCTGATCCCCATGAGACAGAGAGCTCCAAGAAGATGGAGGCAGCCACCGAGCCGACCCCAGATACGCTCACGGCCACTACTGAGATGGTCAATGCCCCGTTTGAGGTTACAGCCCCCGTGGCACTGCAGGAGCAGTTTTCCCCCTTCGAGGATGTGTCCCCCCCCCGGCTGAGCTGCCCAAGGTGATTTTCTTCTTTGCCGATCTCGATTGTGGTTTTTCATCTAAGTATGTGGTGATTAATAATGCAAAATTTTATTAGCTTCGATGCCATGCTATACATAGTGGTTTAAATAACTTGTGTTTCTTATACTGAAAAGTAATTCAGAATTTGTTTCTGTTTCAATTAGAGCCCTGATGCAGACAAGGATTGTGTGGTTGTACATGTCACTCGCTATGAGGCGGATGACCTGAATATACGCACTGGGAAAACAGAGTTCTTAGGTTGTTGGATCCTGGAAGCCATTTGCGGTTATACCAATGAAGAGTTGTATTCCAGCCTCACTGTTGTCAGGCGTGTTGTCCAGGGTGTACTGAAGCACAAGAAGTTCAAAGCTACTCCTTCGTTTGTGAGGCATACTGTTCTTGTCAAGCTTACGCAGGAAGATGACGTGGCATGCCTCCACAAACAAGTTTATCAGTGGCAAGGCCACAAGGTTGTCTTCATGAAGGTTCACAGGATTGAGCTGCTGCGGGACGTCCTCGATGATGTTCATGGCAAGGTTCGTCTTGTGTCCAGCCCAAATTAGATCAAGGCATGAAATAGTTGCCCCGGATAGTGTTTAATAGTAGTTTGGATTGTGTCTAATTATCCGAACCTTGCCTGTTATCGACCCCTCTGGGGCTAGTACTCTGTTTGAATCCGTCTATGGGAACTGCTGCTACTTTTGTGTGCCCGTGAATCATGTGAGAACCATCATAATTGTTGCTGAAACAGATGCGTCCTCACTAGTTTTTTCATGAATATGGCATGGTAAGACATAAGTTGTCACAGTTTATCATACGAGCAATGTGTGTTTTGATGAAATAGAGCACTTGTTCGAGAACTGTGCGCCGACATATACATAAGTACTTGTAAACACTATTGGTGCTACCCCACTTGTAAGTAGTTGTGCAAAACACGGCACATTGGCTCAGCTCGCTTCAACACTAGGCTATCGACCAGCTAACAATCAACAATCTGCTGTTTGACATATAAGAAACTATGTATCTTGTTATTGTGGTTCATGCAGTTAACTGAGGCTACAATGTAAATTCCAAACGTTCACACGCTAGTCCGGTGCTCATGTGGAACACTCACATTAAACTCGTCTTCATAAAAAACTTGAAAAGCATAAGTTAAGCAATTTTATACATCTCAATGATTCATAGAACATAACAAACATATACTAGTTCACAGCAAAAGACAAAGTTGTGAGAAGGTTTACAAATCAGGAAAAAACAAGCAAGGCTTCTCTGAGCAAAGTGCCTCCCGGCAGGCTTAAATTTCTTGGAGTTCACTCTGGTTTTTTCTTGTTGCCACCATCCAGGGTTAGGTTCTCTCATTCCAGAATAACCAATTATAATTATGGTCTCAGCTGGAATGCTGAACTGAACCATGCAGTGTACTGACCAGGTGAAATTCTTGTGCATTCCAGTAAATTTAAGCACCGCTATTTGTAGAAATAAGCAGACCACAATGCCTCTTGTCCGCGCACCTGTCCAAAAAACCATCGTGCAGCCGTGCCAGCTAGTCCTCGGTCCATGGATGAACTGGTAGAAAGTGCATTCCAGACTAGGATGTAGTTGTTTTCGCTCATCCCTGCACTGCAATCAGGAAGTAAAACGTATGAATCAGCTTCTTTTAGATTGTGTTGGTCATTCTACCTTAGTTACTGCCAATGTAGGAATACCTTGAACATTGGAGGTTAGACGACGACAACGAGGGATAGCCATCTCATTTTGCGCAATTCTACTAAAACTGAGGTATGTGCTTTTGATTGCGCGGATAGAAACGATACGGAGACAGACATCCCTGTTTGTGCAAATACGAAATACGGTTATTTAAATAGTGACAGATATTTGCAGTGACGTATGATTAACAGCAGTATCTATTGTGTTATAATTGGCACTAGATTGACAGCATGAACAGTCCTTACGTAAGTAGCATCACATCACATCAACACTGCCACTGGATTAACATGCAGAACAATAGCATTGGTATTACTATCATGAGAGTAGCAAATGGTCAGTAAATGTGCAATCAAATTTGTGCAGTTCCACTGGGATGAAGCAATGTTAGCGGTGTGCGATTGAAGTGTAACTACAAAAACACAATTCATGGGAAATAAAGCAAGACGGAAGCACTTCATAAAATGGTGGTGGCATTGCTTCAATTTATCAACGGCACTATACCATTACTTATAGTGACATTCGGTGGCATTGCTTAATGCTTCATGTGATTTTACATTAACGGTAGTGATATGGGCGTAGGGACAGCAGGGGCATAAAGTGGTGAGGCAGATGTGGCTGCCGAGAGCGGCAAACACTCAGGCAGCATGTCTGCATTTGTCCCATTTTTTATCTCCTCGGCGACATTTTCCTATGTGAGCACAGGAAATCTAGACCTGCTCATTCTCATTTGCGTTGTCCCCCAACACCTGTCACTTTCTTTCCTTTTTCAACCAAGAGATAGGTCCACTTCCCCCCCCCCCACCCTTCACCATCCACCATGCTTTCTTCGTCTTTTCAACCAAGAGACTGGTTGGGTAGCCAGTATCTACTACTTTCCCCCGTTTCCTCTTAGAACCAAGTCCTAGATTCATGCTACAGCTTTCCCACTTTCTTCCCTGTTTGAACCAACTCTTAGAGTCGACTGTATGAAGTAGTTTTACCTCTAATAATAGTAAAAGTCTAGGTGGCTTTGGAACAGCGGACGGAAGTAGAAAAAGATCCACATGAAGGGAGCTGGGGCAGTAGAGCAAGGCAGGTTTCGAAGGAATATATACCTGAGGGTCCTCGGCATGTGGCAAAGACGGCGTCGGGAGGCCGCATCTTGGCCACAATACCGCAGGGAGGAAGAAGGGGTCGGAGGCCCTCCCGAGCCGGTGCTCTCTCGAAGAGAACGGCACGACCACCGATCGGGACGCGCAGGCAGCCGTTGGTCTCCTCCCTCGCCGCCGATGACAGCATGAACGATGCACCTACACCCCTTCCCCGGTCGAGGTTGTCCGGCCGGATTTGTGACCAACCGTGAGCTGAGAGAGAGTGTGGCCACCTATGTCTTGCTTAGTTCTGGAGAGCATGACAGAGTGAATGAGAGGAACCCTAGTAAAGCAAGCGCTAAGGCTCCGACTTATATATATAGTGGAGTGATTTTGTTGTACCAGCTTCAAAAAAATGTGCTCCTACGTGTACCCGTGAGTGGGTGTGAGAGAACCAGTGCGTGCGTGCACTGCTTCTCTTCGTGAGAGTACAATATACTATTCCCAAAGAACATTCGCCGCAAGAGTAATAGTATAAGTGTGTGACGTGTGAGCTAAAATAAAATGTGCACGACGTCTTTTGTTTTTTAGAAGTTCTGACGGTAGGGTGTGAATAGCACATATGTGCGTGACGTCTACCTGCAGATAGACGGTGGGTGCGACATGCGAGTATGCAAGAGGACCCGGGAGAGTCGTGACTCGTGAGGGTGCGTGTGCGTGAGAGAGAGGGGGCACGTATCAATGCAATGCATGTGTCCGTAAATCATTATCCGACAAATGTTCGCCACAAGCCTTTTCCTGACAAACGTCGTAAGAATCGTTAGATCGGCATCCGACAGTGTCAGTTTTGCCATGTCATTTAACAGAACAGCCACTCCTCCTACACACAAATCTTCCACGTGAGTGTTAGCAACTGCCGTATGCTCCCTCCGTTCCAAAATGTAGTGCATATAGCTTTGTTGAAAATTCGAACCTCGCAAACTTTTACCTAGTTTTTGTGTACCAAATTGCACATGTAGAATACCCTGTATATATCATTTCATTCATCTTCGAGAGGTAACTATAAATATGGGGGAGGAGTCTACAAAGAAAGACCATCGTATCACCCGCAGCAATTTCAACCATCCTTTGGTGTCGAGGAATATCATAGGAACTCTATATGATATGATTTTTATAGGATTTTTTCCTTTAGAGCCAATTCGTTCATAGGAATAGATTCATATACTCCACATTTCAAAGGAAATAAACATGATATCATTTCTATAGCTTTAGAGCCACTTGGTTCATATGAATGGATTCCTATACTCCCTTAATTTCAAAGGAAAATAAACATTAGCGTATATTCAATAGAAAAGTTCCTATGATATGAACCAAATTACATCTCTTTTCTAATCCCTCCTCATAGGAATTGAGACACACGTCATCTCTAGATTAAATAGAAAAGTTCCTATGGTGTGAACCAAATGACATCTCTTTTCCAATCCCTACTCATAGGAATTGAGATACTCCATGTCATCTCTTTCCCTACAACTTCCATGTATACATCTTCTATTCCTAAATAGATAGTACAACCCACTAGTAGCTTTTTTCCAAGACATGCAACTATGGCCCAAGAACTATATAATGTTCCAATAACTTTGAAAGATGGTCGCTAGATGAAGCTAATCCGACAGTGCAGAGATGGCAAATCTGAGTACTACTGGCCATTGGATATCAGCAACATTCCACCAGATCTGCCACATGTACAATTTAGAAGACTCCATGGTTGAACTTAAGCATAATGCACAAACCTCAAAACACAAGCGCTTCTCCTTTGTTCTAGAATCTTATGTATCATAATTGATTTTTTTTCTAAATGAATTGGCATTATTTGTTTTTTACTTTATGCTTTACAATGCACAACCCCATGAATCTTAACATTTTTATAAAACTAATTGATTTTGAATGAGATGAACTATAAGAACTAAATGAACATCTACATCATGCATATATGACTCAAAGCTTTACATGATATAGTGTGTATTTATTCATAATTTGGTTTCAAAATCTCATGCGTTCAATGCATGTGTACCTTACTAGTTTTGAGTAGAGTAGCAAATTTCACGTGGCCCCGCATATATCAAAATGCAGGGCCCATGCATCATTGCCTTTCGGTCGAACCTACGTCAACAATTTTTTGTACGTACTATATCTCTAGTGGTCCCCGAACCCAAAATGCTACCTCATTCCTGTAAAACCAAGCGGCCCACACATATTTAAGGCGTCGACTCAAACCCGTTTACTACGGCGTGGCCCCACATGCCATAGTACTCCTACAAACCCTACCGCCGCACTCATCATCGGTTTTCTTCAAGAGGATGAGGGAGAAGCCGATTTGTAGTGGAGGCGCTTTCAAAAAAAAGGATCTGTAGTGGAGACCCCTACCCTAGGGTGCCCTAGGTAGCTGCCGCATGCATCATTGTTTTCTCTTTTCTTTATGCTCATGCGCCCTAGATTGAAATGATGGTTGCTTCGTCCGTCCAGCTTAATGCGGGAAAGGTGGGGCTTTGTGATTTGACCCCTCATCGCTCATTTTCTACTACTGCGGCGCTATGATACGTCTCCAATGTATCTACTTTTCCAAACACTTTTGCCCTTGTTTTGGACTCTAACTTGCATGATTTGAATGAAACTAACCCAGACTGACGCTGTTTTCAACAGAATTACCATGATGTTGTTTCATGTGTAGAAAACAAAAGTTCTCGGAATGTCCTGAAAATCCTCGGAGGCACTTTTAGGAAAATATAAAAAATACTGGAGAAAGAATCAAGACCAGGGGGCCCACACCCTGTCCACAAGGGTGGGGGGCGCGCCCTCCCCCCTGGGCGCGCCCCCCTGTCTCGTGGGCCCCCTAAGGCCCCGCCGACCTCAACTCCAACTCCATATATTCCGTCTCACGGAGAAAAAAATCAAAGAGAAAGTTTCATCGCGTTTTACGATACGGGGCCACCGCCAAGCCCTAATCTCTCTCGGGAGGGCTAATCTGGAGTCCGTTTGGGGCTCCGAAGAGGGGGATTCATCATCGTCGTCATCATCAACCATCCTCCATCACCAATTTCATGATGCTCACCACCGTGCGTGAGTAATTCCATCGTAGGCTTGCTGGACAGTGATGGGTTGGATGAGATTTACCATGTAATCAAGTTAGTTTTGTTAGGGTTTGATCCCTAGCATCCACTATGCTCTGAGATTGATGTTATTATGACTTTGCTATGCTTAATGCTTGTCACTAGGGCCCGAGTGCCATGATTTCAGATCTGAACCTATTATGTTTTCACGAATATATGTGTGTTCTTGATCCTATCTTGCAAGTCTATAGTCACCTATTATGTGTTATAATCCGACAACACTGAAGTGACAATAATCGGGATACTTCTCGGTGATGACCGTAGTTTGAGGAGTTCATGTATTCACTATGTGTTAATGCTTTGGTCCGGTTCTCTATTAAAAGGAGGCCTTAATATCCCTTAGTTTCCACTAGGACCCCGCTGCCACGGGAGGGTAGGACAAAAGATGTCATGCAAGTTCTTTTCCATAAGCATGTATGACTATATTCGGAATACATGCCTACATTAAATTGATGAATTGGAGCTAGTTCTGTGTCACCCTATGTTATAGCTATTACATGAGGAATCGCATCCGACATAATTATCCATCACTGATCCATTGCCTATGAGCTTTTCATATACTACGCTTTGCTTATTTACTTTTCCGTTGCTACTGTTACAATCATTACAGAACCCAAAAATATTGCTATTACTATCTTTACCTTTTATTACTGTTACCATTACTATCATACTACTTTGCTACTAAATACCTTGCTGCAGATACTAAGTTATCCATGTGTGGTTGAATTGACAACTCAACTGCTAATACTCAAGAATATTCTTTGGCTCCCCTTGTGTCAAATCAATAAATTTGGGTTGAATACTTTGCCCTCGAAAGCTGTTGCGATCCCCTACACTTGTGGGTCATCAAGACTAATTTCTGGCACCGTTGTCGGGGAGCGTAGCTCTATTCTCTGAGTCACTTGGGATTTATATATGTTGATCACTATGAAGAATTTGAAGGACTCTAAAACCAAGATCTATCCCTCAACTACGAGGGGAGGTAAGGAACTGCCATCTAGCTCTGCACTAGATTCTCCTTTTGTTATGAATAAGCTTGCGACACCTAAACCTGCTACTGCTTTGAATTCTGATATGTTGCATGTTATTGATGATGCCACTTCTGCTTTGCATGATACTTATGATGAAACTACTTCTGTGCGTGATACTATTGTGCCATTAGGTGAATTTCTTGATGAACAACTTGCTAGGGCTAGAGAGAACGAAATTATTGAAGATGCTATTATTGATGATAGTGATGATGAAAGGTCTCCGAATGATTATGAATTGCATGTTGTTCCCGAGGGTTATGTTATGGATGAAGAAACTGCTGGAGATTTTATTGCTTGCAATGATAGATCAGATCTTAAGAAATTGTTAGCTAAGCTGAAACAAAAGACTCTAAATGCTAGAATGAAACATGACCCCGATTTAGCCACTTCACCTATCTTTGTTACTGATAAGGATTATGAATTCTCTATTGATCCTGAGATTATTACTTTGGTAGAATATGGTCCTTTTTATGGCCTTGAATCTGAAACTGTTGTGGCACATCTTACCAAGTTGAATGATATAGCTACCCTGTTTACTCATGATGATAAATCTCGCTACTTTTATATCCTTAAGATATTTCCGTTCTCATTAAAGGGTGATGCTAAGACTTGGTATAATTCTCTTGCTCCTAGTTGTGTGCGTAGTCCCCAGGATATGATTTATTACTTCTCTGCTAAATATTTGCCTGCTCATAAAAAACAAGCTGCCTTGCGGGAAATATATAATTTTGTGCAAATCAAAGAAGAGAGTCTCCCACAAGCTTGGGGGAGGCTTCTCCGATTACTTAATGCTTTGCCTGATCATCCACTTAAGAAAAATGAAATACTTGATATCTTTTATAATGAACTAACCGATGCTTCCAAGGACTACTTGGATAGTTGTGCTGGTTGTGTTTTCAGAGAAAGAACAGTCAATGAAGCTGAGTTACTATTGAATAATATGTTGACTAATGAAAATAATTGGACTCTCCCGGAGCCAATTCCTGAGGCAATTCCTGAACCAATTGAGCCAACTCCTGAGCCTATTCCTAAACCAACTCCGAAGAAGAGAGGTGTTCTATTTCTCAGTCCTGAAGATATGCAAGAGGCAAAGAAATCAATGAAAGAGAAAGGTATTAAAATTGAAGACGTTAAGAATTTACCATCTATTGAAGAAATACATGGTCTTGATATACCGCCTGTTGAAGAACCACATTGTCTTGATAACCCGACACAGGTAGTAAAGGTAAATTCTCTCTATAGATATGATAAAGTTGAAATCCCCTCTACTAAATTTCATAGTCCATGCTTAGATGAATTTGATGATTTCATGAATAGACAAGCAAATTTCAATGATTATGTTGGTAGGGAGTTAAAGAATAATGCTTTCGAGATAGGACGCGTGAGTGACAATATGGCTAGAGTTAAAGGTGAACTTAAACTCATTAGCAAATATGCGTCTATGGTAGCTACTCAAGCTGAGCAAGTACTTAAAGCTCAAAATGATTTTCTTGATGAATTAAATAATAAGAATGACTTTGCTGTTAGAGTGGCTACTAGAACTGGTAGAATGACTCAGGAACCTTTGTATCCTGAAGGCCACCCTAAGAGAATTGAACAAGATTCTCAGAATAATAATCTAGATGCTCCTAGTTCTTCTAAGAAGAAGAAAAAGAAAAATGATAGGACTTTGCAAACTTCTAGTGAACCTAATGCAGAAACACCTGAGAACCCTAATAATACTTCTATCTTTGATGTTGAAACACAATCCGGAGATGAACATGAACCTGATGATAATGCTAATAATGATGTTCATGTAGATGCTCAACCTAGCAAAATTAATGAAATAGAAATTGAACCTGCTATTGGTCTTGATAACCCACAATCAAGAAACCAACGATATGATAAGAGAGATTTTGTTGCTAGGAAGCATGGTAAAGAAAGAGAACCATGGGTTCAAAAACCCATGCACTTTCCTCCTAAACCATCCAAGACAAAGGATGATGAGGACTTTGAGCGTTTTGCTGAAATGATTAGACCTATTTTCTTACGCATGCGCTTAACTGATATGCTTAAAACAGACCCTTATGCTAAATATATGAAAGATATCATCACTAATAAGAGGAAAATACCTGAAGCTGAGATTTCCACCATGCTTGCCAACTATACCTTTAAGGGTGGAATACCTAAGAAACTTGGTGATCCCGGAGTACCCACTATACCTTGATCTATTAAAAGAAATTATGTTAGAACTGCTTTATGTGATTTAGGAGCCGGTGTTAGTGTTATGCTTCTTTCCTTGTACCGTAGACTTGAATTAAGTAAGTTGACACCCACTGAGATATCCTTACAAATGGCTGATAAATCAACTGCTATACCTGTCGGGATTTTTGAGGACGTGCATGTTGTTGTTGCGAGTGTTACTATCTTAACAGATTTTGTCATTCTTGATATTCCTGAGGATGACAGTATGTCAATTATCCTTGGTAGACCCTTTTTAAATATTGCAGGTGCTGTTATTGATTGCAACAAAGGCAATGTCACCTTTCATGTTAATGGAAATGAGCATACGGTACATTTTCCGAGGAAACAACCTCAAGTTCACAGCATAAATACTATTGAGAAAATTCCATCAATTATTATTGTAGGTTTTGAATTTCCTCTCCCTACTGTCAAGAAAAAGTATGATCTTCTTATTGTTGGGGATTTTCATATCCCCGTTGAGGTAACTTAGTGTCACATCGAAATTTCTCCGGTTCTGTGTTATTCGGAATGAGTTCGTTAACAAGACTTGATCAACCTTGTTAGTGGATTCATTTTGATGATCATGAGATGGATGAAACTAGAAGGCACAACCTTTTGTACTTTCTTTTTACTTTCTGTCATTTATAATAATTAAAGCAAAAATAGTATTATCTGTCTGTTTTCTGAATTATCCATGCAATAAAAAATATCCTGAAAATAAAAGTGCTCCAAATGCCCTGCAAATTTAGTATGATTTTTTATGGAATTTTTGAGGATTTTAGGCACTGAAATCACTACAGGAGGGGCAAGCACCAGGCCATGGGAGTGGAGGGCGCGCCCACCCCACCTGGGCGCGCCCCCTGTCTCATGGGCCCCTAGTAGCCCCCCTCCACTTATGCCAGCACCCACACACTCCATCTTCTACCCAAAAAAATTCCCATCAAGCTCAAGCACGAGTTCTAGCTCGTTTTGCTGCTATTTTTGATCTCCTTGCTCAAAGCTCCATTCACAAAACTGCTTTGGGAGATTGTTGCTTGGTATGTGACTCCTCCATTGGTCCAATTAGTTTTTGATCTAGTGCTTTATTCATTGCAAATCCTTGCTGCCTTGGTGACCCTGTTCTTGAGCTTGCATGTTAAATTAATGAGGTTCCAAGTAATTCTAATGCATGATATAGGCTCTAGGCACTTGTAGGAGTAGTTGCTACCATTCTTGTTAAGTTTTATTCACTTTTATTTCGAAGTTACTAAAATTTCAGAAATTTTACAGAAAAAGAATTATGTCTAGGAGAATGTATCAAGGTGGTTCCTCGGTAAAGAAAGGGCCCAGGATTGCTATGCATGAGCAAGATGTTGAATTACCGAGGGATGCGGATGTACAAGCTTGTGAGTGGCCATCCGATGATTTTATGGTCAAAGCAGGCTTCAAGGAGGAATTTGACGCGTATGTACGTAATGCTGAGCTGGAGGACTTCTTACAAGATAAGTGTCCTCAGTACTATCAATTGACTGATTCCTTTGTGCGGAGGTTTAAATATAACTGTACGCATAATTCCCCCAGTGTTCTATTTGATATTTATGATACATCTTATACCATGGACTTAGAGGATTTTACAACTGCTTGCAAACTCCCACAATGGGGTAATATTAATGATCCTCACAAATCTGAATTTAGAGATTTCCTTGCTAGTATTACTATGGGAGAATCCAGGGACATAGCACTAGCCACCATAGGGAGTATTCATTTTCCTGCTATACATTATTTTGCTCTCTTCATTGGTAGATGCATTAACGGTAAAGATGAAGCATGTCATATGTGTGTCCCTGATCTCTGTGTCCTCGAGAGTGCTGTGTTAGGTTATAAAGGTTATAACTTAGGGGCAATAGTTGCACGTAGGTTGCAGAACAATAGTTGAGATGGAGATTTATTTGGAGGAATTTATGCAACCCGTGTGGCTAACTATCTTGGTATAGCCCCACGAGAGGGGGATATGATGATACCTCCTGCTTATTTAGATTATGACGTTATGGTCAATCATCATTTTCTTAGGAGGAATGAACAATACCTTCATTATCGACTAATCTATAACAGACGCAACGTCATCCATGTTACTCTTCCTGCTCCTCTCCTTTTTGATTATCAGGAAAAAGGAACACATGTTGTTACCAGGGAGGAAGCGGCTGAACATGAGGGGAGAGCGGAGGCGGCTCGCCAGCATGCCGCAGCTCAGGAGGCATTTGCTGCTGCATCTCAGTATGACCCCAGATACAACTACGGATATCATCCAGGCTACCCTTGGCATTAGACCAACTTAGGCCAAAAGCCTAAGCTTGGGGGAGTACGTATTTCTCACCGACTTTACATTCATGTTCACACACTAGTCGTCGGTGCTCATACTCTTTCATTGTATTATCCATGCTAGTTTAATTTTCTTTTTCTAGTTTCCTTCTTGTGTGTTTGATAAACCTTAAGAAAAAACCAAAAAAATTAGTTAGTTTAATTTCCATGCTTGTAGTAGAATTAAAATGAAAACCCAAAAAGATTTCTCGTTCTTCTTTTTACTTGTTGGGAGTTTTCCCGTGTAAATAGTTTTATTTTCTTCTCTTTTCTTTGGGGGTCGAGAAGACCCTAATGAAAATGTTTAGTGGCTCTCATATGCATGATTGTCTATTTAATTTAGAGCCCATATTATTTGTCTTCTCTTTTGAGTTGAATGCTTGCAGATTCCAGCTTAGTCCAATGCACGTACACTCTTATTATTACACACATCGTTCGGTCGTGCAAGTGAAAGGCAATAATGACAATATATGATGGACTTATTGAGATGAGAAAAGCTGGTATGAACTCGACCTCTCTTGTTTTTGTAAATATGATGAGTTCATCGTTCCTGATTCAGCTTATTATGAAGTAAACATATTTGCAATAACATTTAGAGATTATAGTTGCTTGTGCCATGCTTGATAGCTTTGAGTTATAATGGTTTACCTTGCGTGCCAACATGCTATTAGAATGATTATGATGTGGTATGATGGGATGGTATCCTCCTTTGAATGAATTGAGTGACTCGACTTGGCACATGTTCACGCATGTAGTTGAAACAAAATCAACATAGCCTTCATGATATTTATGTTCATGGTGGATTATATCCTACTCATGTTTGTACTCGGTGTGAATTAGTTTTAATGCATGTTTATGACTGTTGTCGCTCTCTCAGTTGGTCGCTTCCCAGTCTTTTGCTAGCGTTCACCTGTACTAAGCGGGAATACTGCTTGTGCATCCAAACTCCTTAAACCCCAAAGTTGTTCCATATGAGTCCACCATACCTTCCTATATGCGGTATTTACCTGCCGTTCCAAGTAAATTTGTATGTGCCAAACTCTAAACCTTCAAATGAAATTCTGTTTTGTATGCTCTAGCAGCTCATGTTTCCACTAGGGCTGCCTATATCTTCCATGCTAGGTGGGTTATTCTCAAGAGGAGTGGACTCCGCTCCTCATTCACGAGAAAGGACCGGTAACTGGGATGCCCAGTCCCATGATCCAAAAAGATCAAAGCAAATCAAAATAATTAAACAAAACTCCCCCAGGATTGTTGTTAGTTGGAGGCACTCGTTGTTTCGAGCAAGCCATGGATTGATGCTTGTTGGTGGTTGGGGGAGTATAAACTTTTACCATTCTGCATGGGAACTGCCTATAATGCATGTAGTATGGAAGATACAGCCATCTCATATTTGTTGTTGGGGAACGTAGTAATTTCAAAAAAATTCCTACGCACACGCAAGATCATGGTGATGGCATAGCAACGAGAGGGGAGAGTGTTCGTCTACGTACCCTCATAGACTGTAAGCGGAAGCGTTATGACGACGCGGTTGATGTAGTCGTACGTCTTCACGATCCGACCGATCCAAGCACCGAACGTACGGCACCTCCGAGTTCAGCACACGTTCAGCTCGATGACGATCCCCGGGCTCCGATCCAGCAAAGCTTCGGGGATGAGTTCTGTCAGCACGACGGCGTGGTGACGATGATGATGCTCTACCGGCGCAGGGCTTCGCCTAAACTCTGCGACGATATGACCGAGGTGGAATATGGTGGAGGGGGGCACCGCACACGACTAAGGAACGATCCGTAGATCAACTTGTGTGTTATGGGGTGCCCCCCTGCCCCCGTATATAAAGGAGGGAGGGGGAGGTGCGGCTGGCCCCCTTGGGGTGCGCCTGGAGGAGTCCTACTCCCACCGGGAGTAGGACTCCCCCCTCTTGCCTTGGTGGAGAAGGAAAGGGGGGAGGGGAAAGAGGAAAGGGGGGCGCCGCCCCCCCCCCCTCCTTCCTTGTCCTATTCGGACTAGGGGGAGGGGGCGCGCGGCCTGCCCTGGCCGGCCCTCCTCTTCTCCCTCATGGCCCACTAAGGCCCATTAACCCCCGGGAGGGTTCCGGTAACCCCCCGGTGTTCCGGTAAAATCCCGATTTCACCCAGAACCTTTCCGATGTCCAAACATAGGCTTCCAATATATCAATCTTTATGTCTCGACCATTTCGGGACTCCTCGTCATGTCCATGATCACATCCGGGACTCCGAACAAACTTAGGTACATCAAAACTTATAAACTCATAATAAAATTGTCATCGTAATGTTAAGCATGCGGACCCTACGGGTTCGAGAACTATGTAGACATGACCTAGAACTATTTTCGGCCAATAACCAATAGCGGGACCTGGATGCCCATATTGGTTCCTACATATTCTACGAAGATCTTTATTGGTGAAACCGCATAACAACATATGTTGTTCCCTTTGTCATCGGTATGTTAATTGCCCGAGATTTGATCGTCGGTATCCAATACCTAGTTCAATCTCGTTACCGGAAAGTCTCTTTACTCGTTCTGTAATGCATCATCCCGTAACCAACTCATTTGGTCACATTGCTTGCAAGGCTTATAATGATGTGCATTACCGAGAGGGCCCAGAGATACCTCTCCGACAATCGGAGTGACAAAACCCAATCTCGAAATATGCCAACCCAACATGTACCTTCGGAGACACCTGTAGTACTCCTTTATAATCACCCAGTTACGTTGTGACGTTTGGTAGTACCCAAAGTGTTCCTCCGGTAAACGGGAGTTGCATATTTCTCATAGTTACAGGAACATGTATAGGTCATGAAGAAAGCAATAGCAGTATACTAAACGATCAAGTGCTAGGCTAACGGAATGGGTCATGTCAATCACATCATTCTTCTAATGATGTGATCCCATTAATCAAATGACAACACATGTCTATGGTTAGGAAACATAACCATCTTTGATTAATGAGCTAGTCAAGTAGAGGCATACTAGTGACTATATGTTTGTCTATGTATTCACACATGTATCATGTTTCCGGTTAATACAATTCTAGCATGAATAATAAACATTTATCATGATATGAGGAAATAAATAATAACTTTATTATTGCCTCTAGGGCATATTTCCTTCAGTCTCCCACTTGCACTAGAGTCAATAATCTAGATTACATAGTAATGATTCTAACACCCATGGAGTCTTGGTGTTGATCATGTTTTGCTCGTGAGAGAGGCTTAGTCAACGGGTCTGCAACATTCAGATCCGTATGTATTTTGCATATCTCTATGTCTCCCACTTGGACTTGGTCCCAAATGGAATTGAAGCGTCTCTTGATGTGCTTGGTCCTCTTGTGAAATCTGGATTCCTTTGCCAAAGCAATTGCACCAGTATTGTCACAGAAGATCTTCATTGGTCCCGATGCACTAGGTATGACACCTAGATCGGTAATGAACTCCTTCATCCAGACTCCTTCATTTGCTGCTTCAGAAGCAGCTATGTACTCCGCTTCACATGTAGATCCCGCCACGACGCTTTGTTTAGAGCTGCACCAACTTACAGCTCCACCGTTTAATAAAAACACGTATCCGGTTTGCGATTTAGAATCGTCCGGATCAGTGTCAAAGCTTGCATCAACATAACCATTTACGACTAGCTCTTTGTCACCTCCATATACGAGAAACATATCCTTAGTCCTTTTCAGGTATTTCAGGATGTTCTTGACCGTTGTCCAGTGATCCACTCCTGGATTACTTTGGTACCTTCCTGCCAAGCTTATTGCTAAGCATACGTCAGGTCTAGTACACAGCATTGCATACATGATAGAGCCTATGGCTGAAGCATAGGGAACATCTTTCATTTTCTCTCTATCTTCTGTTGTGGTCGGGCATTGAGTTTGACTCAACTTCACACCTTGTAGCACAGGCAAGAAACCTTTCTTTGCCTGATCCATTTTGAACTTTTTCAAAATTTTGTCAAGGTATGTGCTTTGTGAAAGTCCTATTAAGCGTCTTGATCTATCTCTATAGATCTTGATGCCCAATATGTAAGCAGCTTCACCGAGGTCTTTCATTGAAAAACTTTTATTCAAGTATCCCTTTATGCTATCCAGAAATTCTATATCATTTCCAATTAATAATATGTCATCTACATATAAAATCAGAAATGCTACAGAGCTCCCACTCACTTTCTTGTAAATACAGGCTTCTCCAAAAGTCTGTATAAAACCATATGCTTTGATCACACTATCAAAACGTTTATTCCAACTCCGAGATGCTTGCACCAGTCCATAAATGGATCGCTGGAGCTTGCACACTTTGTTAGCACCTTTTGGATCAACAAAACCTTCTGGTTGCATCATATACAACTCTTCTTCCAAAAATCCATTCAAGAATGCAGTTTTGACATCCATTTGCCAAATTTCATAATCATGAAATGCAGCAATAGCTAACATGATTCGGACAGACTTAAGCGCCGCTACGGGTGAGAAAGTCTCATCGTAGTCAACCCCTTGAACTTGTCGAAAACCTTTCGCAACAAGTCGAGATTTATAGACAGTTATATTACCATCAGCGTTAGTCTTCTTCTTAAAGATCCATTTATTCTCAATGGCTTGCCGATCATCGGGCAAGTCAACCAAAGTCCATACTTTGTTTTCGTACATGGATCCCATCTCAGATTTCATGGCCTCTAGCCATTTTGCGGAATCTGGGCTCATCATCGCTTCCTCATAGTTCGTAGGTTCATCATGGTCAAGTAACATGACTTCCAGAATAGGATTACCGTACCACTCTGGTGCGGATCTTACTCTGGTAGACCTACGAGGTTCAGTAGAAACTTGATCTGAAGTTTCATGATCAATATCATTAGCTTCCTCACTAGTTGGTGTAGTTGTCACAGGAACCGGTTCTTGTGATGAACTACTTTCCAACAAGGGAGTAGATACAGTTATCTCATCAAGTTCTACTTTCCTCCCACTCACTTCTTTCGAGAGAAACTCCTTCTCTAGAAAGGATCCGATTTTAGCAACGAAAATCTTGCCCTCAGATCTGTGATAGAAGGTGTACCCAATAGTCTCTTTTGGATATCCTATGAAGACACATTTCTCCAATTTGGGTTCGAGCTTATCAGGTTGAAGCTTTTTCACATAAGCATCGCAGCCCCAAACTTTAAGAAACGACAACTTTGGTTTCTTGCCAAACCATAGTTCATAAGGTGTCGTCTCAACGGATTTTGATGGTGCCCTATTTAACGTGAATGCAGCTGTCTCTAAAGCATAACCCCAAAACGATAGCGGTAAATCAGTAAGAGACATCATAGATCGCACCATATCTAGTAAAGTACGATTACGACGTTCGGACACACCATTTCATTGTGGTGTTCCGGGTGGCGTGAGTTGCGAAACTATTCCGCATTGTTTCAAGTGTAGACCAAACTCGTAACTCAAATATTCTCCTCCACAATCAGATCGTAGAAACTTTATTTTCTTGTTACGATGATTTTCCACTTCACTCTGAAATTCTTTGAACTTTTCAAATGTTTCAGACTTGTGTTTCATTAAGTAGATATACCCATATCTGCTCAAATCATCTGTGAAGGTGAGAAAATAACGATACCCGCCGCGAGCCTCAACATTCATTGGACCACAAACATCAGTATGTATGATCTCCAACAAATCAGTTGCTCGCTCCATAGTTCCGGAGAACGGCGTTTTAGTCATCTTGCCCATGAGGCACGGTTCGCAAGTACCAAGTGATTCATAATCAAGTGATTCCAAAAGCCCATCAGTATGGAGTTTCTTCATGTGCTTTACACCGATATGACCTAAACGGCAGTGCCACAAATAAGTTGCACTATCGTTATCAACTCTGCATCTTTTGGTTTCAACACTATGAATATGTGTATCACTACTATCGAGATTCAATAAAAATAGACCACTCTTCAAGGGTGCATGACCATAAAATATATTACTCATATAAATAGAACAACCATTATTCTCTGATTTAAATGAATAACCGTCTCGCATTAAACAAGATCCAGATATAATGTTCATGCTCAACGCTGGCACCAAATAACAATTATTTAGGTCTAAAACTAATCCCGATGGTAGATGTAGAGGTAGCGTGCCGACCGCGATCACATCGACTTTGGAACCATTTTCCACGCGCATTGTCACCTCGTCCTTAGCCAATCTTCGCTTAATTCATAGTCCCTGTTTCGAGTTGCAAATATTAGCAACAGAACCAGTATCAAATACCCAGGTGCTACTGCGAGCATTAGTAAGGTACACATCAATAACATGTATATCACATATACCTTTGTTCACTTTGCCACCCTTCTTATCCGCCAAATACTTGGGGCAGTTCCGCTTCTAGTGTCTAGTCTGCTTGCAGTAGAAGCACTCAGTTTCAGGCTTAGGTCCCAACTTGGGTTTCTTCTCTTGAGCAGCAACTTGCTTGCCGTTCTTTTTAAAGTTCCCCTTCTTCTTCCCTTTGCCCTTTTTCTTGAAACTGGTGGTCTTGTTAACCATCAACACTTGATGCTCCTTCTTGATTTCTACTTCCGCAGCCTTTAGCATTGCGAAGAGCTCAGGAATAGTCTTGTTCATCCCTTGCATATTATAGTTCATCACAAAGCTCTTGTAGCTTGGTGGCAGTGATTGGAGAATTCTGTCAATGACGCTATCATCTGGAAGATTAACTCCCAGTTGAATCAAGTGATTATTATACCCAGACATTTTGAGTATATGCTCACTGACAGAACTATTCTCCTCCATCTTGCAGCTGTAGAAATTATTGGAGACTTCATATCTCTCAATCCGGGCATTTGCTTGAAATATTAACTTCAACTCCTGGAACATCTCATATGCTCCATGACGTTCAAAACGTCGTTGAAGACCCGGTTCTAAGCCGTAAAGCATGGCACACTGAACTATAGAGTAGTCATCAGCTTTGCTCTGCCAGACATTCTTAACGTCGTCAGTTGCATCAACAGCAGGCCTGGCACCCAGCGGTGCTTCCAGGATGTAACTTTTCTATGCAGCAATGAGGATAATCCTCAGGTTACGGACCCAGTCCGTGTAATTGCTACCATCATCTTTCAACTTTGCTTTCTCAAGGAACGCATTAAAATTCAATGGAACAACAGCACGAGCCATCTATCTACAGACAAACATAGATAAGCAAAATACTATCAGGTACTAAGTTCATGATAAATTTAAGTTCATTTAATCATATTACTTAAGAACTCCCACTTAGACAGACATCTCTCTAGTCATCTAAGTGATCATGTGATCCAAATCAACTAAACCATGTCCGATCATCACGTGAGATGGAGTAGTTTCAATGGTGAACATCACTATGTTGATCATATCTACTATATGATTCACGTTCGACCTTTCGGTCTCCGTGTTCCGAGGCCATATCTGTATATGCTAGGCTCGTCAAGTTTAACCTGAGTATTCCGTGTGTGCAACTGTTTTGCTCCCGTTGTATTTGAACGTAGAGCCTATCACACCCGATCATCACGTGGTATCTCGGCACGAAGAACTTTCGCAACGGTGCATACTCAGGGAGAACACTTCTTGATTATTAAGTGAGAGATCATCTTAAAATGCTACCGTCAATCAAAGCAAGATAAGATGCATAAAGGATAAACATCACATGGAATCAATATAAGTGATATGATATGGCCATCATCATCTTGTGCTTGTGATCTCCATCTTCAAAGCACCGTCGTGATCACCATCGTCACCGGCCTGACACCTTGATCTCCATCGTAGCATCGTTGTCGTTATGCCATCTATTGCTTCTACGACTATCACTACCGCTTAGTGATAAAGTAAAGCAATTACAGGGCATTTGCATTTCATTCAATAAAGCGACAACCATATGGCTCCTGCTAGTTGCCGATAACTTCGGTTACAAAACATGATCATCTCATACAATAAAATATAGCATCACGTCTTGACCATATCACATCACAACATGCCCTACAAAAACAAGTTAGACGTCCTCTACTTTGTTGTTGCAAATTTTACGTGGCTGTTACGGGCTTAGCAAGAACCATTCTTACCTACGCATCAAAACCACAACGATAGTTCGTCAAGTTAGTGTTGTTTTAACCTTCGCAAGGACCGGGCGTAGCCACACTCGATTCAGTTAAAGTGAGAGAGACAGACACCCGCCAGCCACCTTTAAGCACGAGTGCTCGCAACGGTGAAACCAGTCTCGCGTAAGCATACGCGTAATGTCGGTCCGGGCCGCTTCATCTCACAATACCGCAGAACCAAAGTATGACATGCTGGTAAGCAGTATGTCTTGTATCGCCCACAACTCACTTGTTTTCTACTCGTGCATATGACATCTACGCATAAAACCAGGCTCGGATGCTACTGTTGGGGAACGTAGTAATTTCAAAAAAATTCCTACGCACACGCAAGATCATGGTGATGGCATAGCAACGAGAGGGGAGAGTGTTCGTCTACGTACCCTCGTAGACCGTAAGCAGAAGCGTTATGACAACGCGGTTGATGTAGTCGTACGTCTTCACGATCCGACCGATCCAAGCACCGAACGTACGGCACCTCCGAGTTTAGCACACGTTCAGCTCGATGACGATCCCCGGGCTCCGATCTAGCAAAGCTTCGGGGATGAGTTCCGTCAGCACGACGGCGTGGTGACGATGATGAACCGGCGGCTTCGCCTAAACTCTGCGACGATATGACCGAGGTGGAATATGGTGGAGGGGGGCACCGCACACGGCTAAGGAACGATCCGTAGATCAACTTGTGTGTTATGGGGTGCCCCCTGCCCCCGTATATAAGGAGGGAGGGGGAGGTGCGGCCGGCCCCCTTGGGGTGCGCCTGGAGGAGTCCTACTCCCACCGGGAGTAGGACTCCCCCCTCTTGCCTTGGTGGAGAAGGAAAGGGGGGAGGGGAAAGAGGAAAGGGGGGCGCCCCCCCCCCTTCCTTGTCCTATTCGGACTAGGGGGGAGGGGGCGCGCGGCCTGCCCTGGCCGGCCCTCCTCTTCTCCCTCATGGCCCACTAAGGCCCATTAACCCCCAGGAGGGTTCCGGTAACCCCCCGGTGTTCCGGTAAAATCCCGATTTCACCCGGAACCTTTCCGATGTCCAAACATAGGCTTCCAATATATCAATCTTTATGTCTCGACCATTTCGAGACTCCTTGTCATGTCCGTGATCACATCCGGGACTCCGAACAAACTTCGGTACATCAAAACTTATAAACTCATAATAAAACTGTCATCATAACGTTAAGCGTGCGGACCCTACGGGTTCGAGAACTATGTAGACATGACCTAGAACTATTTTCGGTCAATAACTAATAGCGGGACCTGGATGCCCATATTGGTTCCTACATATTCTACGAAGATCTTTATTGGTCAAACCGCATAACAACATACGTTGTTCCCTTTGTCATCGGTATGTTACTTGCCTGAGATTTGATCGTCGGTATCCAATACCTAGTTCAATCTCGTTACCGGCAAGTCTCTTTACTCGTTCCGTAATGCATCATCCCGTAACCAACTCATTTGGTCACATTGCTTGCAAGGCTTATAATGATGTGCATTACCAAGAGGGCCCAGAGATACCTCTCCGACAATCAGAGTGACAAAACCTAATCTCGAAATACACCAACTCAACATGTACCTTCGGAGACACCTGTAGTACTCCTTTATAATCACCCAGTTACGTTGTGACGTTTGGTAGTACCCAAAGTGTTCCTCCGGTAAACGGGAGTTGCATATTTCTCATAGTTACAGGAACATGTATAAGTCATGAAGAAAGCAATAGCAGTATACTAAACGATCAAGTGCTAGGCTAACGGAATGGGTCATGTCAATCACATCATTCTTCTAATGATGTGATCCCATTAATCAAATGACAACACATGTCTATGGTGAGGAAACATAACCATCTTTGATTAATGAGCTAGTCAAGTAGAGGCATACTAGTGACTATATGTTTGTCTATGTATTCACACATGTATCATGTTTCCGGTTAATACAATTCTAGCATGAATAATAAATATTTATCATGATATGAGGAAATAAATAATAACTTTATTATTGCCTCTAGGGCATATTTCCTTCAGTTGTTGCGTTGACAGCAAAAGTATGCCGCTCAAAATGTTATTCAATCTCTATTTTAAAATCGAGCTCTGGCACCTCTACAAATCCCTGCTTCCCTCTAGGAAGGGCCTATCTATTTACTTTTATCTTGAGCCATCATCTTATTAAAAAGCACCCGCTGGAGAGCACACTGTCATTTGCATTCATTATTATTGGTTTATATTGGGTATGACTTGACTGGATCTCTTTTACCATAAATTACAATGTTTAGTCGGTCCTTGATCTTTAAAGGTGCTCTGAATTTATGTTTTGCGGTCTCAGAAAGGGCTAGCGAGATACCATTTTGTTATATCATGTTATGATTGTTTTGAGAAAGTGTTGTCATCCGAGTTTTATTATTATCGCTCGCTAGCTGATTATGCTATTGATATGTGTAGTTGTGAGACCTAAGTGTTATTGTCAGTATTGTTAGTTTATAATATTGTTGAAACCTGAATGATGGCTTTGCATGTTTACAACAACAAGAGCAAATAGAGTTTGTAAAAGTTTTTCTTTATCACTTTCAGTTTATCAACTGAATTGCTTGAGGACAAGCAAAGGTTTAAGCTTGGGGGAGTTGATACATCTCCAACGTATCTACTTTTCCAAACACTTTTGCCCTTGTTTTGGACTCTAACTTGCATGATTTGAATGAAACTAACCCGGACTGACGCTGTTTTCAACAGAATTACCATGATCTTGTTTCATGTGTAGAAAACAAAAGTTCTCGGAATGTCCTGAAAATCCTTGGAGGCACTTTTTGGAAAATATAAAAAATACTGGAGAAAGAATCAAGACCAGGGGACCCACACCCTGTCCACGAGGGTGGGGGTGCGCCCTCGCCCTGGGCGCGCCCCCCTATCTCATGGGCCCCCTGAGGCTCCGCTGACCTCAACTCCAACTCCATATATTCCGTCTCGCGGAGAAAAAAATCAGGGAGAAAGTTTCATCGCATTTTACGATACGGAGCCGCCGCCAAGCCCTAATCTCTCTCGGGAGGGCTGATCTGGAGTCCGTTTGGGGCTCCGGAGAGGGGGATTCATCGTTGTCGTCATCATCAACCATCCTCCATCACCAATTTCATGATGCTCACCGCCGTGTGTGAGTAATTCCATCATAGGCTTGCTGGACGGTGATGGGTTGGATGAGATTTACCATGTAATCAAGTTAGTTTTGTTAGGGTTTGATCCCTAGTATCCACTATGTTCTCAGATTGATGTTGCTATGACTTTTCTATGCTGAATGCTTGTCACTAGGGCCCGAGTGCCATGATTTCAGATCTGAACCTCTTATGTTTTCATGAATATATGTGTGTTCTTGATCCTATCTTGCAAGTCTATACTCACCTATTATGTGTTATGATCCGACCACCCCGAAGTGACAATAATCGGGATACTTCTCGGTGATGACCGTAGTTTGAGGAGTTCATGTATTCACTATGTGTTAATGCTTTGGTCCGGTTCTTTATAAAAGGAGGCCTTAATATCCCTTAGTTTTCACTAGGACCCCGCTGCCACGGGAGGGTAGGACAAAAGATGTCATGCAAGTTCTTTTCCATAAGCATGTATGACTATATTCGGAATACATGCCTACATTACATTGATGAATTGGAGCTAGTTCTGTGTCACCCTATGTTATAGCTATTACATGAGAAATCGCATCCGACATAATTATCCATCACTGATCCATTGCCTACGAGCTTTTCATATACTGCACTTTGCTTATTTACTTTTCCGTTGCTACTGTTACAATCATTAAAAAACCCAAAAATATTGCTATTACCATCTTTACCTTTTATTACTGTTACCATTACTATCATACTACTTTGCTACTAAATACCTTGTTGCAGATACTAAGTTATCCAGGTGTGGTTGAATTGACAACTCAACTGCTAATACTCAAGAATATTCTTTGGCCTCCCTTGTGTCGAATCAATAAATTTGGGTTGAATACTTTACCCTCGAAAGCTGTTGCGATCCCCTACACTTGTGGGTCATCACGCTACGACCGGGGTGCCTCCAATTCCAACCGCTGCTCCAAATTGTAATTTGGTGCATCGCACGTGGAACAAGACGGTGGATGAGCCACATGTCGGCCAAAGGGGTCCTATTAAGTGTGTCGCCATTTCGTGTGCGGACTGACCCTACTTGAGTTGCTACGCCAACATGACAGGAGCAACCTACCACTTGGTTTTGCTCCTTGGTGAATCCCGACTATATTGATCTAAAAACATACGTGTTGAACTACCCTCACTGTCTTGGTTTTTTATTTTTAGGCATCTTGGTTTATAGGGCGTGCACGTAGTTCTAGGTCATCCATTTGACTAACTAAATATGAGTTACTATGTCACAAAAAATATATCATTGGATTCTTAAGCGGATGTAGTTGTATTTAAGAGTCGAGGGCGGGGCTTTTCCTGCGCTGTAGGTGGGGCAGTTCCGCCTAGTCGGTTCGACAGGGACGTGAGAAGATGAGGGAGTAGGCTGCTGCAAATGTAGGGCTGTGTGATTTGACAGCGAGTTACTACTAGACAAGTGGGGCCCCGTGATTTGACTTGCCATTATCATTTTAACTGCGGCGCTACGACCAGCGTGAGTCTCCCGATTCCTGACCACCTCCATACAGGTGCCTCTCCCAATGCTCCACATGTAGTTGAGGCTGGCTCTTGCATGAGAGCCCACTTCTCCACTTCTTCCTTGCCTCTTTCCTCCACATATGCAAAAATGCCATGTAAAGCAGGCTTATAGCCCACTATTGTAGTACTTACTTGCTCCTACAGGTGCTAAGCTTGCCACATAGGCATAAAGTCTGATGTGGCAAGTTTGGTGATCCAAGGAAGAAATGGTGCTAAGCGCATGTACCTAGGTGAAAAGACAATTTTGAGTCTATAGCTAATTAAATGAAGCAAACTTAGCAACAAAAAACTACTAATAAGCACCTATGCATTGGGGACTTGATTGCTAAGCCATTTAATGCCCTTAGCACCTCATCTAAGCACCATTTCATTGGAAGAGGTCACTCCTTGGCAAATGCAATAAATACTACGTACAAAGAAAGAGATAGAGAGAAGTAAAAAAACACTTATAGCCAACCTTATACTAGCTAACCTTGTTGTAGTATGAGTGACTAAGTGATGACATGCCAACATCAGATAGCCTAACGCACCATGTTAAATCTCCAAGGGCGCGATCGTGTGAGTGATGCGACAGTCATGGTAGGTGCGACCATGATACGGGCTGCTGGCAGCCCTTGGATCTGAGATCGAATGGTCGCATGCTAAGTTGCTGAAAATTTGCAGAATAACCCTCCAGGATAGGATATTCACCTATAGGTCTAGAATCACGCCATGCAACTGTTCGATCTCAGATCCAAGGGCTCTCGGAAGCCCGTATCATGGGAGAATGGAAAGCCACTACCCTGCCGTTCGCATGCTGGCAGTTAGCTCCTACTCGTCCCCGCGCGTCCTTTTATATTACGGCGGTTTGCTCCTAGTTGTCCCGTCCTTTCACATTACGGCAGTTCCACTAATCCTAACCCTCCTCCCAAATCCATGGCATCCCAAATCTCCATGATCAGCGGTGAGTACAAGGTTAGAACCATCACCGGCGATGAGTTCGATGTCATCTACACCCATTCTTCCGCGATGGTGAAAGGATGCCTTTCTCGCTTCAGACGCATGTTCGGAAACTCAGATGATGAGTGGGTCGCTGGGCTAGATGTTGAGTACACCACAGTCCTGGGACGAGAGAAGGATCTAAAGGAGGAAGAGAGGAAGAAGCCCGCCGTGATCCAGGTTTGCGTGCATGACTTATGCTTGGTCTACCACATATGCCATGCCGATGTTGAATGCCTGGATTTTAAGAACTTCCTCAAGAGCAACCTAGTCAAATTCGTTACTATAGACTTTAGGAACGACAAGGATGTCCTGGGTCGGATAGGCCTCGTCGTAGGCAACCCCTTCGACCTCCAGAAGAAGCAGCTACTGCCCTCCAGTGTCCAGCCTTCAATGCTGACCCTGGCAGGAGCCATGGTTCATCCTTCGTACGGTAAACTGGAGAAACCTCATTACACATTTCATCGTCATGCATGGCAGCGGAATGTACTAGATATAGACCACATCCACTACGCTGCAATGGATGGCTACCTTTGTTTCAATATCTACAAGGGTTGGATGAAGAGTAAGAGCCAAGTGTGCGGTTCAAGCAAAGAAGTATCGGCCAAGAGGAATAGGGACAAGGACGAAGTTGAGGACGTGGACGAGGAATCCGAGTGAGTAAGGTGTAAGTGTCGTTGCTCATGGTGGTTCTAATGCAGTGTCTACCGGATTAGTTGCATAGTTTAATTTCAAGTGTGCTTACTTTAATTTGAGGGGTGTGTTATGCTGAGCCCCCAGTAGAACTATGTTATGTTTCTTCTCGTTACTTTAACTCTTCAGTATGTACATACTACTAGTATTTCTTGAATAGAATTTAGCACCCCATTTAAGCACGTACTAGCTTTTTTTAATAGTACTATATACATAATTTGGCGACGAGCGCTCTCTATATGTACCACTCTTGTTTTTTAATTTCAATTTTTGCTCCATGGTGCAATCCATCGATACTACTATTGTACAGAAGTATACATTTTTTAAAAGGCTAGAGTACTGACATATATAGCCAGTTAAATTCTCAACCTAGAACGACATGCATGCCATGTAAACCGATACGGAGGAAGTATAGTAAAAATGAGGTGATTTTACAGAGCGATCGGCGGGGGAGCATGGCCTGTCATGCGGTCCCACGTGTCATGATATATCAAGGCGATGCGCGTGTCCCTCTTGAGGCAGAAGCAATACTACGTGGTTTGAGATGATGGCAAACCGAAGTGTGAAATAATGATTGCTTCATCCATCTGGGAAGGTGCGGCATTGTGATTTGACGTCTCATTGATCATTACTACTACTGGGCCGGTATGAGTGGGGTGCGTCCCCCCTGCTGTTCTGCATTGTTATTTGGTTCTTGACACATCGACCTGGTTGCTATATGTCCCACATGTCGGTGACAGGAAGTACATAATTCATGAAAGGGAGCATCGACGGAGGAGTATACTACAGAATTCATGAAAGGGAGCGACTTAGTTTTGGAAAAATCTGATTTTACGGAGTACGTACCCACTAGGGTTTATAGGGCTCATCTAAAAAACATTCATTTTTCCATTTGATAAGTCTCAATTCTACTACTAGTAGTAGTACCATTACATGTTGGATTTCGAGGTGCGTTAGATCACCCGATGCAAGCAGTGTCAAGAGGAAACTCACCAATGCATGTAGAAGTTCATGGAAATTTAGTGGTCATTCATGCATTCATTCTAATTAATGCCTCGGTAAACATAACTTCTTGAGAAAAATGAGCATACTAATTACTTGTGCAAACTATGAAATTAATTCGACCACTCACCATCTACCTTGGTTGGAGAGATTTTGAAATTGAGCCATAAAATGGAAAGGTGGGAGTAGTAACTTTTGTCTCGATTACTATTTGTGGCCTTGTATAGATGCAAAATGTATTTTTTATAGTGGCCTTGTATAAGTAAATGGGGGGAGTACTAAAGGACATATATATTCCAAACAATATGATAATCTCTCTAACCAAGGTACGTAGTAGGGACGAGGGGTAAACGAAGGGAATAGTAAAAATTTCTCCTTGTCCTGCGAGCCACCGTGCGCGTGGGTGAGGGAGCAGGCGTAAGGCGTACAGTAGTAGTACTACTACTACTCGTAAGCAAACTTCACCTCATCCTGCGAGCCACTGCGCCTATGGGCGGGGGAGACGGCATACTAAGCAAGCTTCTCCTCGTTCTTCGAGTTGACGGGACACATCAAAAGTACTCCAGTGTATAGAGCCTTGACTCTAAGGTAGGCCCCACATGGTTTCCTCTTTTTTAACATAACACGTCAAGTCACAATTTGTTTGTTCACCCGTGGTAGATGATCCTCCCTCCACCAAGTGGACAACCAGTACACGTGTCAAATTACCACGTGGGCTGCCTTTTCGTACAGAAATGAGCTCCACTGTGTACCCGCGCGGGTGTGGTTGGGAAAGAGACAGGAGTACGTGCGTCGTGTGTGCACCTCTTCTCTTCGTGCACGTCCCCCACCTACGTGGGTGTGTGTGAGAGAGATACAAACCTAGACATAATGCGCCATCCATCCCTATGCCTCCGCCCAGTCCGACCACCAGTCACCACCACACCCCACTCCTCCTCACCTTATCTCTCATCTTTCTCCCTCCATTTTTATATACAAGGGGCCACTATCAAAATTACAATTTGCAGATATACAAGGCCACTAACACTAATCGATGCAATATTAATGGTGTTTGCCTCGTAGTACTAGCAAAGGAGGACATTAATTATCCCTTGCATGCATGCGGGAGTTTGTAAAAAAATGCATCTTGATGTTCCATGCAATGCACGGGCATCTTGCTAGTCCATGAAAACAACACATGGCAAAATTCCACGGTGAATGAGGGATTTGAATCTGTTGGGAGGGGCTGCTTGGATCTTGCCTGGGGTAGCCAAAATATTGGCGACCCTTTTGTCCACTGGTGCCTTTGCCTCCGATGAACGAGGAATGGCTCGGGTGCTCATGCATCCTCCAGCGCGCACGTTGGAGACGAGCTTGCACGAGCTATGTTTTTTTGTCCCACCACGCCGCCCGAGCCGCTCGCAGACCAACCGGTGACCCGCAAATTACGCCATCCAACCGTAGCCGCACACATTATGACAGCAACTCAACCAACTGGACGAAATTCACGCAAACACGTAGACAAACTGATATTTCATATAAACAACAACGGAAATCATATAAAATACCAGATTTTCATACAAACATGATGGTTTTCGTTACATTCAAATGAACTACGTGGTGCAAGTTTTGGACAGCACAGGTATATAATACCTGGCCTAAATGGTCGCCCATTGATCGATTTGTGTTCCTCATGTCTGGCAGCACGATCACCGGACTGCCAGAAGCCCTGGAGGTATATGCTTTAGCGCAAAGGACGGCTCGCTTCCGCACTGAGGGAGTCCTGGATAAGGGGGTATTCGGACAGCCGGACTATATACTTTGGCCGGACTGTTGGAGTATGAAGATACAAGATTGAAGACTTCATCTTGTGTCCGGATGGGACTCTCCTTGGCGTGGAAGGCAAGCTTGGCTATTCGGATGTAGATCTCCTTCTCTGTAAACCGACCCTGTGTAACCCTAGCCCTCTCCGGTGTCTATATAAACCGGAGGGTTTAGTCCGTATGACTCATCATTATCAAGAACAGTCATACCATAGGCTAGCTTCTAGGGTTTAGCCTCTCTGATCTTGTGGTAGATCAACTCTTGTAATACTCATATCATCAAGATCAATCAAGCAGGAAGTAGGGTATTACCTCCATCGAGAGGGCCCGAACCTGGGTAAACATCGTGTCCCCGGCCTCATGTTACCATTAGCCTTAGACGCACAGTTTGGGACCCCCTACCCGAGATCCATCGTTTTGACACTGTCATTGGTGCTTTCAATGAGAGATCCTCTGTGTCGTCCCTAAAAGGCTCGATGGCTTCTCCAACCTTCAGCAACGCCATCCTGGGTGAGATTTTTCTCCCCGGACAGATCTTCGTGTCCGATGGCTTCGTACTGCGGACCAACTCGCTTGGCCATCTGGGGAAGATCAACAGCTACGCCCCTGGCCATCAGGTCAGGTTTGGAAACCCAAACTACGCTGTCGACATCCGTGGAGACTTGATCTTCGACAGACTCGGGCCCGTGTCAGGAGCGCTGAATAGCCACGACGTGCATGACCTAGATCAGCAGTCGGACAGTATTCGTAACATCGCACCTGCTACAGCTCCGGACTTCGTTCCAGAGCAAGTCGTGCCTTCCAAGGACGGGTGGATGGACCCCGCCCTGGAGGCCGCACACTCCTCGACATTGGAGCCGAACATAGACTCCTCTCCTAAAGGGATCTGTGTCTCCGGACCCCCGGACTCGTCTCCGGTCGTGTGTTTCGGACCGCGCGCATCCGAGCCCGTTGAATCTAACTTGGCTCCGGTTATGGAATTCTCCATCGCGGATATCTTTCAGCACTCACCCTTCGGAGACGTGCTAAATTCATTAAAGTCTCTCTCTCTGTCAAAGGACTCCTGGCCGAACTATGTCCGGCCCGTGTGGGATACAGAAGACGAAGAAAATTGCAGCCCACCCACCACCCACTTTATAGCCACTATCGATGACCTAACAGACATGCTTGACATGGACCCCAATAACATCAACTGTATGGACGTTGATGCAGGGGAAGATCCGGAACCACCGCCCACGGGGCGCTGGACTGCCACTTCATCATACCACGTTTACATGGTGGACACCCCCAAAGAGGGAAATAGTGACAAAAAGGACACAACGGAGGATAAACCCCCCATGCAAAAGCAAAAACGACGGCGTAGGCGCCGCCTTAGGTCCAGTCACAGTAAAATAAGTGATAACAACCCAAAACAGGATGACACTCCGGTTGATTTCGAATGCAACAACGACCATAGGGACCCAGCGATGGAGCAGGATAAAATAGGTCATGCCGAACAAAGCCCGGAGCAGACGCCCGATCACAATTCAGAGGGCCAAACTCATCATGCTACCTCCAAAGAAGATAACAGTCCGGTTGACGATGTGTTCATCATCCCGGAAGAACATTCAAAATAAGACAAACTCCGCAGAAACTCCTGGCCACAGCGCGGAGCCTGAAGAAGCAGAAGCAAAGGCTTAAGGCCGCGCAGGATACGCTCAACCGATGATGGAATAAGGTGCTGGACACCGAAGGAAAACATGGCGATAATCGCCACACAAAGAGCTACCCAAAGCGCAAACTGCTACCCGAATTCGACAATGAAGCCGCAGCACCCGTTCGGCCCAAAAACAATACGGCTACTCAGCTGGACCAACCACCTCATGGCCGCGATAGAGCAGCCACTGATACCGCACACGATTTACGAGAGCTCCTGGACAAAAAGGCCAGTGCGGCCAGGTCCATCTATGGGTCCAGAGGATAGGCTCCGATGAGGGATTATGGTCACCACAATGATCATGCTGATCGAATACCAGTCCGGAATCAACACCGGGAGCAATAACAGCCGGCAGCAGGCCGCGACACGGCCAGATACAGAGGGGTTGTGCACCCTCTGTGCTTCACAGATGAGGTGCTGGATCATGAATTTCCACAGGGATTCAAACCCGTGAATATAGAGTCATACGACGGAACGACGGACCCTGGGGTCTGGATTGAAGATTTTATCCTTCACATACACATGGCTCGTGGGGACGACCTCCACGCCATCAAATACCTCCCCCTCAAGTTAAAAGGACCAGCTCATCATTGGCTAAGAAGCCTCCCCGAAAACTCAATTAGAAGTTGGGAGGAACTTGAGGATGCTTTCAGGGCCAACTTTCAAGGGACCTATGTCCGGAGAGTCACATAATACAGCAGCCCGGAGAGTCAGCCCGCAAACTTTGGAACAAATTCCTCACTAAGAAGAATTAAATTGTCGACTGTCCGGATGCCGAAGCCTTAGCGGCCTTCAAACACAGTATCCGAGACGAGTGGCTTGCCAGACACCTCGGCCAAGAAAAGCCGAGAACGATGGCAGCCTTAACAAGCCTCATGACCCGATTTTGTGCGGGCGAGGACAGCTGGTTGGCCCATAAAGGCACCAGCGACCCAGGCACATCCAAAATCCGAGATGGCAACGAGAAGCCACGGCACACTTAGAACAAACGTCGGAATAACGATAGTCCGGACAACACAGCGATCAACGCCGGATTCAGGGGTTCTCGACCTGGTCAAGTAAAAAAGCCATTTAACGGCAGTAAAGAGGAACCATCCGGCCTGAACAAAGTCCTGGACGAGATTGTGCCAAATCCATGGCACTTCCGACAAACCTGCAAATCATACCCATAGAGAATGTTGGGTTTTCAAGAAGGCCGGCAAGTTAAACGCCGAACACAAGGGAAGGGGAACACCAAGCGAAGACGAGGATGAGCCTCACCAGCCGAACACCAGGGGCCAGAAACAATTCCCACCGGAAGTCAAAACGGTAAACATGGTACATGCAACTCACGCAGAGTTCGTAGCCCCCCAATTTAATCCCTGGGCAACTTGCCCGATCACTTTTGGTCACAGGGACTACCTGGCCAGTATCCGGCACGGAGGATCGGCTGCCTTGGTGCTCGACCCAATAATTGATGGATACCATCTTACTCGCATCCTAATGGACGGCGGCAGTAGTCTTAATTTGATATATCAAGACACCATCTGCGGGATGGGGATAGACCCATCCATAATAAATCAAAATAACGCCACCTTCAATGGAGTAATTCCAGGCGTCGTGGCCCATTGTTGGGGCTCCCTCGTGTTAGAAGTAACATTCAGTTCTCCCGACAATTTCAGACGCGAGAACTTATTCTTCAACATTGCTCCCTTCAGCAGCGATTATCATGCATTGCTTGGAAGACCGGCCTTCGCTTGCTTTAACGCAATACCGAACTATGTCGGCCTTAAACTCAAGATGCCCGGTCCACGCGGCGTCATCACGGTTAGCGGAAACACAGAGCAGTATGTGGCAGTTCCCGCTGCCGGACTCTAGGCAGCCTCTCCCACCGGAACGCATGACCGGTCATCAAGACCACGGACACGGTTAGACGAGTCCAATACACCATTCTTCACAATGGCTCGGATAAACCTAAGCCAGGGGTTGTACATGTGCCCCACAAATAATACGAGGGGCTGCAAACATGTAACACAATCCCACAATTCGGCTTGCCTCGTTAACAGGCCGGATCTCGAACATTTCTCGAGCATAACTAAATTTTCGCATGTTTTCTTTTTCTTTCATTCTTACAGACACTACCAGTGCGACACCCTTCCAGGATATGGCACAACGGAGACACAGGCGCAGACGTGCAGCAGGGCCCCGCCCACAGGTTTCTCTTTAGATTAAGCCCCTGCGTAAACCTTCTTTACTGTCTCTTGTTGCTCAACGTCCCATGGGTATTTCATACACCTGTAAGGGACACTGGCGTTTTAGGCTTTTTGCCACGACAGATCAGTGCGCGTACCTGGAATCACAGGGTCAAGGGCATTATTCAGCCCAATATATGTTATAAAGTCTGAATACCTTCGGGAGTGTTCGGCGTCACGAGTTTGGCCTTATATGCATCAGCTCCGAATCATGTCTTTGGTCAAATGTTGGGTTAGCCCGGCTCCTGGGTTTGCTGCCTTACATTCCGTTCTATCGGCTAAGGCGACCAAAGGAGAACTACTGCGATTGTGCCCTAGTTATTCCGGATGAGCACCTCAGTAGAGAAAGCCAAAAACTGACTGTCATGATATAGCGAGAGACTGATCAACCACTCGAGGACTCATCGGAATCTATAGGATTCCTAAGCATTAACGAAGGACCGGTCTACCGGTCAAGTACGCGCACCGTATCCAGATGCACGCGGAAGTACCAGGGGCTATATAGTAGCCCCACCTTTCAACTCCTATGGATAAGCGAAAGTGTTACAGCTATATAGTCTGGTTGCCTGGTTCGACGTGCGATCACCTCCTTAATGGACCAAGATGTTGGATCAAGTGTGTTCACGCATATTTTCTCGAACACCCCCGCATTATGTGCATGGGGGCTGAAGCCAACGACTGCTAACTTTCACGATTATATGCATATATAAACAGCTGCACAGGAGACACTGTAATACTTTCAGGCAAAAGTATACAAAAAAAGCAGCCTCTATAATCAAACACATAGTTGTTACAATTTCGTCACTCAAACATGACATTCTTGGATCACTGGGCCTCTATTCTACGAGCACCTTCTATGACCTGCTCAAAATAGTGCTCAGCTGGGTCTTGGCTTCCTGCCAGACCCCGGGTTGCAATGCGGGTGGCCTCCATATCCGCCCAATATGTTTTCACACGGGCAAAAGCCATCCATGCACCCTCTATGCACGCCGATCTCTTCATGGCATCGATCTGCGCTCTGGCGCCAAATAATCGTTGCACCAAACCAAAGTAACTGTCTGGCATCGGCTCTTTCGGCCACAGATGGTCTATTACAGACCTCATTGCAAGGTCGGACAGCCTATGGAGCTCGGCTATGGCGGACATCTTCTCACTCAAGGGTAAGGAGCGCGCTGGAGCATTAAACTGCGATAGAACAGTCTTTCTATTTTATTATCTTCATGGTCTTTGAACAACTTGGTCGCATCAGCCGCACTCTTCGCCAAGTCCGCATACTCATCTGCAGCACTCCGTAGCTTATCCAATGGAGCATACTTTGGATCCAAAAACTTCATCCTCAACACATAAGGACTTTCAGCCGCAATTTCTCTAGCTTGTCAAAGTTCTTCCCGTGCATCTCTAATTTGAGAGCGGGTCTCCTTAGCCAAATCCAGCGCCTTATTCAGGTCGGCCGCCTTTGTCTGATTCTCCTTTTCAAGAAGCTCATACCGGCCGGTGGCGTCCCTCAGCTCCACAACCATCTCGGCTATCTTCTCCTCGCTTCAGAGACGAGCGGAATGTTTGGCTTTTAATTCTTCGGCTGCCTGTAGAGCAGCCGCATTGCTAATCCGGGCTTGTTCCTTGGCTAGAGCAAGCTCCGCCCTCAGGGCCTCAACGGCAGCAGCTCCGCCTGCAACTACATAACATCACATTAATATTTCAACCTTCTTGCAAAAATAGATGTGGGTATAGGAAAGCATACTCTGCGACTCCTCGAATTGCTTGTTCACAAGCGTGACGTCAGCTTCCACAACGTCAATCTACCGCCTCAATTCGGCGCATTCAGCGGCCCGGTCTATTGCCGAACCCTTAGCAACCTGCACATCAATACAAGTGCGATGATTATCTGGGAGTTTGATCCTCCGGTTGCCGCCATGGGCTGGCATCCACAGTCTCAGTGGCTACTATCTATACAGAGCGCATGTATTGCATGCGGTTCAACTAAAAATTGCGGCTTACCTCAAAGCCTTTGAGCAGGCTCCTAAAAGCTTCGTTTAAACTGCTTGTGGCGGAGGAGATTTTCTCCAACACCGTACCCATTAGGGTACGATGATCCTCCAAGAGATCAGCTGACTCCAGGAGGCCCGTCAGCGTGTTCACCCGGACACCGGACTCTTCCGGACCCTTTCCATTGTCCGCCACGGGAGCCGAATGCGTTGGGCTCGGGGCGGCCGAAGTGTTAGCTTCTGGCCCATTGGATTCGGGCTCCTCCGTGACGATACCTCCACATCGCCCGCCTCATGGGGCAGAGAGGCAGGTGAGGTTTCACTCTCCATCATCTCCGAAAGAAGATCCCCCGAGGATGAACCATGTTGAGATGAACTGCTAGCCGGACTACAAAAAACAGGTCCTGGTTATTACTCTCAGAGGAAAAAGCAATAAGATCCTTTCTTAATTAAACTTACAGCTCGATGGAGGGCTGGCCCGTTTGCGGGCACTGTATGGTGAGGACGCTCTTCAGGGCAGGGCCCTTTGGCGAAGTTCTTTTCCCTTGTTTAGCCATCCTCATCTCCAAATCTTCGGAGGTGGCCCTCTTCTTCCTGCGGGGGGAGGAAAACTCAAAGTCGCCTCCCCGATTCTCCTCCTCCATGGAGGCGTTGATTCCCCCGGTTCGGATGCACAATGTGTGAGGCCCACTCTTGGCCTCCCTGCTCTCCCCTTCAGCTTTCTCTGGTGGCACCCGACTTAGCGTCTGTTTAAGAATCCTGGCCATTGTCGGGCCAGGCGAACCTTCGGGAAGAGGGGCCGGACACCTGATCCTCTCTGCCTAAGCCAATCCTGATTGCGAACAGTGTTCAGAATAATGCTATGACAAATATAAGCAAAGTGTTCGATTATAGGGTTACTTACTTGGGTATCGAGGCGATTGCAGCTCAGGCCCGCATCCTCGGTGGTGTCCGGACACTTTATTCATGGTCCGAAGAACAGCTTATACATCCCTTCGGGCGTCATGCCTAAGAAGTGTTGAATGGTTTGCGGACCTTCTGGATTGAATTCCCACATCTAGAGAGGTCGGCGTTTGCACGGCAGGATCCGCCAAACTAGCATTACTTGGATTATTTTAACGAGACTAATGTCCCTCTCGAGGATCTCCCGAATGCGGCTTTGTAGCATTGGTACATCGTTTGCAGGCCCCCAGTTTAGTTCCACGTGGGCCCATGATGCCAGTTGAGGTGGAGGGCCCGAGCGGAAGGCAGGCGCGGCCACCCACTTGGAGCCTCGAGGAGCTATGACATAGAACCACCTCCGTTGCCATAAATCAGATACCTCCGAGAAGGAGCCTTCGGGCCACTGGGCATCGGCGTTCCTACTTATCATGGCACCTCCGCACTCTGCGTGTCGCTCCTCAATTATCTTCGGCTTCACATTGAAAGTCTTGAGCCATAAGCCGAAGTGGGGGCGATGTGGAGGAAGGCTTCACACACAATGATAAATGGCGAGATGTGGAGGATGGAATCTGGATCTAGATCGTGGAAATCTAGCCCGTAGTAGAACATGAGCCCCCTCACAAAGGGATCAAGAGAAAGACCTAAGCCCCGGAGGAAGTGGGAGACAAATACGGCGCTCTCGTTGGTCTCGGGAGTGGGGATAACATGTTCGGGAGTAGGAAGCCTATGCTTGACATCGGTGGTCAAATACCCAGCCTCCCTGAGCTTCGCAATATCCTCCTCTATGACAGAGGAGGCCATCCATCGGCCTTGATGGTCAGATCCGGACATGATCGAAGATCCGGGGTGCTTAAGCTTGGGCTTTGGGTGTTGGAACTCAGGGTGCGAGATGTGCGAGCGTGGAGATAGAGGGATAGGCCTTGGCTCCTTTATAAAGGGGGAAGAATATCAAGCGTCCCCGAACGTGGTCGTTCGGGACTTGCCTAAAAACACGGGGTCATGCCAACAGACACGGTTGGATTACCCATACCCGTATTGATGAGAATCCCATAATAAGGGGAACACGATCTCTGCTCTGACAAGACGTGCCAAGGAAACCACCTCGTGGTGTGTGCAGTAGCAAGTTGTAAGAACGGTTCGAATAAAAGCCAGACCGTGGCGTGATGTCACTTTTCAAAGAATTGTCAGCAGATTAGATTTGTGGATTATTATTATTCTCTCTACGGTGGTGTATGGAATGTTATCTTGCAGAGCCGGACACGGTCCTTGTGCTCGGAATTTATCTTGGAGTATTCGGAGATGGAACCCGCCTCGCAATGCCAAAGACAATCTACGCGCCGGACTCATCGTCATTGAAGCCTAGTTCAGGGGCTACTGAGGGAGTCCTGGATAAGGGGGTATCCGGACAGCCGGACTATATACTTTGGCCGGACTGTTGGACTATGAAGATACAAGATTGAAGACTTCACCCCGTGTCCGAATGGGACTCTCCTTGGTGTGGAAGGCAAGCTTGGCAATTCGGATGTAGATCTCCTTCTCTGTAAACCGACCCTGTGTAACCCTAGCCCTCTCCGGTGTCTATATAAACCGGAGGGTTTAGTCCGTAGGACTCATCATTATCAAGAACAATCATACCATAGGCTAGCTTCTAGGGTTTAGCCTCTCTAATCTCGTGGTAGATCAACTCTTGTAATACTCATATCATCAAGATCAATCAAGTAGGAAGTAGGGTATTACCTCCATCGAGAGGGCCCGAACCTGGGTAAACATCGTGTCCCCAGCCTCCTGTTACCATTAGCCTTAGACGCACAGTTCGGGACCCCCTACCCGAGATCCGCCGGTTTTGACACCGACACCCACTGCCCAACTAATATCATTGGCTGATGCCGAAGATGATGGTGGCCGGTACCAGTTTGAGTTCATCACCGGCCACTACTTCTCCATGGCCGGCACCGGCTCAAGTTCATCCTAACATTCCCCTCCCCCGTGAGCCCATGCGGGGTCGACGAAGGTCCTCGCAACAAAAGGATCCAGCAAGACACCTATTGTGTACGCCGGCGTCGCCTCCGCAGTGGCCTTCATAGGACCCAAGCGACGGCGGCCTCCCGTGTTCTACTTCTCCTCGATGATGGCGGCAGACGCGAAGGCGCTGGCCACCGACTCGTCGCTCTCCGTGCACCCAGCTTCTATCACTGCTTGCATGGCGCGGCCGCTGGCATGGGAGTCTCGGTCACAGAAACGGGAGACGCGGTATGAGGCGGCAGCATGGACGGCAGCAACAACGACGCTCGTGCGTTGCTCCTCGTCAAGCTGGCCTGGAGCGGCGAGTTGCTGAACCGCGCGCCGGCTTGGGGTGGCAACTGGCTTCGTTGGGCGAGGGGAGGGAGGTGGATCAGTGAGTTGCATAGCTCGTATCCGGCGGGCTACCCAGCCGGCTTGGATGCGGAATAACTACTCTTCGTAAGCCATTGTAAGATTGGAAAAAATGGTGAAGGAGGAGATAGTGGAGCGGCGGAGGTGTGCGATTCTTGGCCGGCATTTGGCCTCGTTTAAATAGGAGATTAAATAGACGGCGGACGGAAGGAGCTCGGTCGGTGTTGCATTTAATGTCGGTCCGGTCATGAACGGACATGTGTCCAGAGTGGGTTTCTCGGCTTCCACACGGGCAGGTTTCATGGAGGCGTTTGAATGCGGCAAGGAGGCGTGTTCAGCCGGGCGTGCAGCGAGTGGCTCCCTCAACTCTGACCTAGGACACTGCGCCGTTCTTCCACTGACGTGTGGGCTCTTTGGGTACATGGCCTGCATGTCAGTGACCCAACGCAGGCAGCGCACAGCAGAGGAACCTTTGGTGGGCCAGGGCAGTCAGAAGCGGGCATTTCATAAACCGATGATTGTTCATTGAGTGTGACGTCATCTTTTTCATGTAGATAAGCCTACTATGTTGATAGCCCGTTCGATACGTTGTGATTCATAAAGATTGCTGCAAACGTCAATGTTCCGCTTATTACAGATAATATTGATTAATACCTGTAACAATCCATGTCCTTAACAAAGGGTGCATGCACGTATAGGTTGAGTGTGTGTCTTGTGTCATGTGTTGTGTGCATGCAGGCATGCGAGTGTTGCGCGCGTGCAAGGGTACGTTTTAGTGTTGCATGCATGGGTACGTACGTGCGTGTGTTCGTGAGTGCATGTGTACGTGTCAGTGTTGCACGCCTGCATGCGTGCGTGTGTACATTATGTGTACGTGTCAGTGTTGCACGCCTGCATGTGTGTGTGTCTTGCGTGCATGCATGTGTACGTGCAGGGTGAGGCTACACGTCAGTCGACTGACTTCTTCATCTCTGGTCATTAGATTTTCCAACCGTTGGATACGAAATCAAGGGCCTCCAGTTTATCATCAAACTCCACCCCCTTGAGCCGCCAGCCACCACCGGCCGAACTACCGGCCCCCGCCGCCTGCAGCCGGCCTGCGCCGCCACGCCACCCCGTCCTGCCCGAAACCACTCCCCACCATCGGTCCGCCGCCGCACCGGCGATCCTCTAGCCCCCCCCCCCCCCCCCCCCCCCCCCGTGCCGAGCTTTTTCTCTGGCGATCCCCACCCCACCGCCCAATCAACGCCCCCCCCCCACCGCCGGCGACTGCTAACCAGAGGTCTCACGACTTCGAATACCCACCGACCACTAATTTATTACCATTTTTGTCCTTCATATACGCGCTAACGGGTGGGCCCTATGGTAATGTGCGTTGTTGAATGTGGACCGTTTGACTGGTCAATTGATCGTGTTATCAACAAATTACGGAGCTGTATGGTGAGCCAGTGACCGTATGATCACCCTAAAATGTACTCCTATTTTATTAACACAGTACAGACTCAAACTACCATTTCTTTCTTTCATATACGTGCTGACAGGTGGGCCCCACGGTTACGCGCCCCGATGGTGCAACACTAGTTGCGCCGCGTGGAACGTTTGACTGGTCAATTGATTGTGTCATCAACAAAATACGGAGTTGTACGGGTGAGCCAGTGACCGTATAATCATGACATGTATTTGTTTAACACGGTACAGACGCAAGGGCTCATATATACGCGCAAGCACTCACCGCTATAAGGGCACACACGCGGACCCTACCCCTATGAGCACCTTCGAGAGAGTGGGCCAGCATATATGATCTTGAGATTTTACGAAGTCACCATAGGTGCCTCGTAGTCGAGTGGAACGTCTCCTCCCACTGAACGCACATCGCCGGAAAATACTGAAATTAACACAAGATAAATGCGAGCACCGGGACTTTAACCTTGGTGGGCTCGAGAAACCACTGTCCTCCTAACCATCCAACCACATGTTGGTTAGCACGACAAAATGTATGTGGTGACCGTGATGAGCTTATTCTGAAGTCCAGTGACCATATCGTGCTTTCGCTTCAAATACAATGACCGTAAGTGTCGTCAACAAAATACGGAGCACGCATCAAATGCAAAGTCCGTCAGTGTCATCAACAAAATATGGAGACGTATCGTGAGCTAGATACCGTTGTACTATTGTATATGCTTATTTTCTTAGTGGCCGATTGCGTGTGTGGTGTGGTGGGCACATCATTTCTAGTTGTGGTGGGTCAACATGAAGACTCATGGGTCGGTTCCATCCTGCGCCACATATAGGTTGGACCGAGACGCGTTATACGAAGACCCATGTGGAGGACTCGGCGTACAACACGAAGCTACCAGAGTCGCGGAGGACTCTATCCCCACTGGTGATAAGCCGACTATATATGATTTGTAACCCTAGGCCCCCAGTATGTTATAGAAGCTTGGGGGCTAGTTCGTCGATAGTATACACACACGCACAATGCCTGGTATTCACGTGTACTTTGTACACACCCCTATCACTAATATACAGTACCAGGAGTAGGCTCTTTCTTCAACTGCAAGGGTCCGAACTAGGGTAAAACTTTGCCTCGTATTACCATCCAGCCTAACAGTCAGGGATATCCTACCGAATGATATGATGAAATCATATCTGCCAACTACTAAGAGAGAGGTGTGTCTGGGGGGGCAATGTGTGCGAGAGAGGCCTAAAGATAATGTGCGTGCGGGAGACACGTAGGCACATATATGTGCGTATAGAGGGCTAGTAGAGACCGTGCGTGTGTATATATGCATGTGAGAGAAATAGTGTTTTCCAACTGAGATTAGTGAAAAGAGTGGTACATAGTAGTCAGAAAGAGAGAGAGAGAGAGAGAGAGAGAGAAACAGAGAGAGCATGTGCGTGAGACACCCCGACACCCTGAGAGAGATTGTGAGCATGTGTGAAAGAGAAATGCCGATGCATATAAAGTGTGTGCACTTATGCGTTAGATAGAGAGATATATAACGCGTTTGTGAGAATGGGCCGAGGCATAGTGCATCTACGTGTAAAAGGCGGTTCTACGCATTAAATTAAAATATAAATGGCATTATTATTTTTGGATGAGATCATGAATTTTGCAAATTGCGTATGGACGAAAATCGGTCTATCAGACACCCATACTCTATTGAATTCTAGCATGTGCATGTGTTTATTTCATATTATCGATCCATAGAGTGAGAGCGGTTTGAAATACAGGCAATGGATGCTTTTGCAATTCATATATAAACATTAATTAGTGCACTCCATGTTGTTAGTGTGAAGCACTTTATACATTTGTCACTTGCATGGATACATTCCAAATTGCTAGCTACGAAATAGAATACATGTCGAATTCAACATAAAGGGGGTTTCGAAGATTCGAATTCATAGGAAGTGCATTCATCTATTTGAACCCGAGATAATGGCATTTGTAAATCAGATGTAAAAGGGGGCATCAATCTTTGTTGTGAGTTTGAACATGCTATATATATTCATACGCATATCTAACTTTTTTTTGCAACCAAGGAGATTATATCTGGAACCATGCATGAACTGAGGTAAGTTGCATATTTTTTAATATATACTCGTGTACAATGTATATTCAAATGTACCCCCTCCATTCCAAAATAATCGTAGCTTTAGGATTTTCAAGAGTAAAGATTTGTGAAGTTTGACAAATCCTAAAAGTTCAATTCAAGAGAACCGAAAACGTTAATGCTTCTGCTGCCAAATATTGAACGAAGAGCCAAATAGGCCTGTGGTCACCCGAAACCGCGCGAGACTAATGTTTGGTGGTAGGAAATTGCTGTCCTGACTCTGGCCCGTGTAGCCTATCGTCCCGATGTCCAAAGGTCTAAACCGGGGTAGGTTTGTAACTTCACCAAGACGCCAGTCTCAACCGCCTCCGAGAAGCATTCATACACCGTGGGCGCCTAAACACCCATGCGCTTGGCCGAAATCTATCCTGCCCACATTTGGGACACCTGAGATTATTGTCCTACCCCCAACCCGCAATATGTCCGAAATTTTAGATGGGGGCAAAGTTTGTAACTTTCCCCAAATTTCAAACAAGTGTGTCTCAAACCGAAATATTGTTCCCCCTTAGTTCCCCGCCTCCCTCCATTTCCCCATTCATACTCCGTGGGCGCCAAAACGCCCTCTCCACCAGTCGCGAAACCCCAGCCTCCTCCGTCCTCCACCCCATAGCGGCCAATCCACCGCCGCCCTCCTCCATCATGCCGGAGCTGGTACCCCGATGTCACCGTCCAACGCAACCGCAACTGCAACACCCTCAAGGACTTAGCAACTGAAGCCGAGGCAGAGCTGCCTCCACGACGCCGACGCCGACGTGCGCCGTACCAAAACCACTCTGACCATGCCGTCCTGCGCCTCACTGCTGCCGCTCCACTGTCGCAATCGTCCACCGCACCGGAGTTGTACCCGCTACGTCTTCGCCACCTCAGATCTGGTTCCCCGCCGTCGACAGACAGCCACCGCACCACACTCAACAACTTGGCCATGGGTTCGTCCAAGGCTCCACCGTCCTCCACAACTTCTCGTTTCCAGCGAACCACAAGAATATCGTTGGAAAAACAGAAGGAGGACACATCACTGCCAGCAGAAAGAGGTACTCCTCTTCCCTTATTCATGCAAATCTTACGTCTCTACTCACACCATATTCATCCCATGAAAGAAACTAGTTGAGCGCTTCTTACTGCATCTTCTTCGTGATACTAAATGCACAAGGTTTCCTCCCTTTACTATTTCACCTTTGCTAGAGGTCAGTAGCCCGCCTGGATTTCAATTCAGGGTCAGTCTAACCGCAATTAAAAGAAGCAGCACCTGCTTAGGCGCGCGGAGCACCTAGTCCACATGTTCCCCGGGGAAGCGGCGCATCGGTGTCTATCATAGGGGTGTGGGGCGCAGGAGCTGCTTGCGCCCGATCTGGAGGTCGGCGGGGCTTGAATGGATGGCCGGGGGGCGGTGCCAAGCACGGCGGTGCGATGAGGTCGAGGGGAGGGCGCAGGCAGGGGAGGAATACTGGGTCGGTGGTCGCTGGCATTTCGAGGAAGATCGTCAACACTGACTGGCTGGAGGTAGATGAAGGCGATCTGCCCGTTCTTTGTACATCGGACGGTGCAGAAAAAATGGACTGACCTATTTGTTTTCAGTCGACTGTTATTTTCATAGAATCCTGTAGTAATTTAGTGTGCCATGCATGTTGTAGAGCTATCATATGTCTCCCGTCATTTATTTCTCACCGACCTGCTATCTGCTACCTTTACACTGTACTAATTGTGCACACACTTCACCCATACTCACACTATTGTTTTTTATGCATGGGTATTTCAGACTCTGACGCAGTGTTGATGAATGCAGAAAAGAAAAGACAGAAGTCGCTCCAGTGTAATTCGAAGATAAGCACTAAGCGTTTCAGCGCTCTAATGGGTGCAGTGTCAGCAGTTGGAGACAGTAAACGTAGCTCTGCAGTTGATGATCTCAATTGCCACACACAACCATCCCAGGTGCTTGCTTTAACTTCGCGCTGTCAAATGTGGTTGCATGTTGCATATGGTGTCTAGCTTGTATTGCTTCCAATTTGGTTAAATTGCATCTGCTTACTTTACACATTATACCTTTGATAATGACATGCCTTCCTGTTTTTGATACATACTACATATGTCTATTAACCATGTTCGTACATCAAACTAATGCTCTTTTGTATCCCTCGTCAATCACTTATGATGAGACAGTCACCCGAGTGGGTTACTGTGAGACGCCCTACTCGTTTAAAGAGTGCAGTGTCATCCTCCCCACATGATTCTCAAGAAACAGCAAGGCTAAATGAAGATAGTCAACGTAGCTCTCTAGTTGATCACCGCAATTCCCCCACACCACCATCGCAGGTGCTTGCTCTTACTTGGCAGTGTGATATGTGGTTGCATGTTGCATATGGTGTCTACCTTGTAATGCTTCTAATTAGGGTAAATTGCATCTGCTTAGTTAACACATTATACCTGTGAATATGACATGCCTTCCTGTTTTTGGTACATACTACGTCTTTCTATTAACCATGTTCTTACATCAAACTACTTTTCTTGTGTATCCCTCATCAATCACTTCTGACGATACACCTTCAAGTTGACAGTGTAATATTGGTTGCATCTTGCATATCATTTCAAACATGTATTGCCTCTAATTTGTTGAAGTGCCACTTATAATGAGACACATCTAACTTGGTAGAGTGATTTTGGTTGGATCTTTCATATGGTGTCTAGATTGCATTGCTTCCAATTTGTTGAAATGCCTTCTGCTTAGCGTTTTTCATACATATTCCATCCTCCTACAATGTGGTTGCCATACATAAAAGTTGTGTTCGTCAGTATCATGCATCAACGAATTTGGAAGTGCGAATTTCATTCCTTTTTCTTGTGTGTTTACTTGACAAGGCAAAATCTGAAAGGACGAAGGCACGGAATGATGGTGGTCCTCTGGAGCAACCGAAACAGATGATCTCTGCAGATTCTCCTGCTACTCGTACTGCAGTGCTAGTTCCAAATCTCATCTCCCCTACTCCACAACCCAAGGTGCTTGCTCTAACATGGCAGTGTGATATCTGGTTGCATGTTGCATATGGTGCCTAGCTTGTATTGCTCCTAATTTGTTAAATTGCATCTCCTTAGCTTACACATTATACATGTGAATATGACACGCCTTCCTGTTTTTGGTACATACTACATCTGCCTATCACACCATGTTCTTACATCAAACTACTGTTCTTGTGTATCCTGCATCTATCGCTTATGATGAGACAGTCACGCGCGTGGGTTAATATGAGACGCACTACTCTTATAAAGAATGCAATTTCATCCTCTCCACATGATTCTCAAGAAACAGCAAGCCTAAATGAAGATATTGAACGTAGCTCTGTACTTGAAGACCGCACTTCCCCTACACCACCATCACAGGTGCTTGCTCTAACTTCGCAGTGTGATATGTGGTTGCATGTTGCATACGGTGTCTAGCTTGTAATGCTTCTAATTAGGGTAAATTGCATCTGCTTAGTTTACACACTATACCTGTGAATATGACATGCCTTCCTATTTTTGGTACACACTACATCTATGTGTTAACCTTGTTCTTACATGAAACTACCTCTCTTCTGTATCCTGCATCAATCACTTACGATGAGTCACCTTTATTCGTTGCATATTGCATATTATTTCTAGCCTGTTGCCATGTATTGCTTCTAATTTGGTCAAATACATTTGTTAGGGCACCCTTTTAATTTGGCAGAGTGATATTGGTTTCATCTTTCATATGGTTTCTAGCTTGCATTGATTCTAACAAGTTCAAGCACCTTGTGCTTAGTTTACACTTTATACATCATACATGTCAATATGTCACGCCGTCCTGTTTTTCATACATATTCCATCCTCCTATCATGCGGCTGCCTTACATGAAAGTAGTGTTCGTCAGTATCATGCATCAATGAGTTCTGAAGAGCAAATTTTATTCCTTTTTCTTGTGGGTTTGACTTGACAAGGCAAAATCAAGAAAGAGGAAGGAAAAGAGTAAGGAAGGCGATGATGGTGGTCCTCTGCAGCAACGTAAATGGAGCATCTGTACCGATTCTCCTTGTACTGATAGTGCATTACAAGGTCCAAGTCTCCGCTCCCCTACTCCACCATCCAAGGTGCTTGCTCTAACTTGGCAGTGTGATATCTGGTTGCATGTTGCATATGGTGTCTAGCTTGTATTGCTCCTAATTAGTGTAAACTGCATCTGCTTAGCTTACACATGATACATGTGAATATGACACGCTTTCCTGTTTTTGGTACATACTATATCTGTCTATCACACCATGTTCTTACATGAAACTACTCTTCTTGTGTATCCTGCATCAGTCACTTATGATGGGACACCTTTAAGTTGGCAGTGTGATATTGGTTTGCGTCTTGAATATGATTTCTAGCATGTATTGCTTCTAGTTTGATGAACGCCACCTATGACGAGACAGTTTTAACTTGGCAGAGTGATATTGATTGCACCTTCCATATGGTGTCTAGTTTGCAGTGCTTCTAATTTGTTGAAGTGCCTTCTGCTTAGTTACCACATCATAGGTGTGAATATGTCAAGCCGTCCATTTTTTCGTACATATTCCATCCTCGTATCATGACTTTGCCTTTCATCAGAGTAGTGTTCGTCAGTATCATGCATGAATGAGTTCTGAAGAGCGAATTATATTCCTTTTTCTTGTCGGTATGACCTCACAATGCAAAATCAATAAAGCTGAAGGAAATTGGCAAGGCATTGGATGATGGTGGTCCTTCCGAGCAACTGAAACGGAGGTTCTCTACAGATTCTACTCCGCCATCCTCCCAACAAGATTCGCAAGACAACGCAAGGCTAGACAGTCAACGTAGCTGTGTAGATGATGAGCACATCTCCCCTACTCCACCATCACAGGTGCTTGCTCTAACTTGGCACTATTATATGTGGTTGCATGTTGCGTATGATGTCTAGCTTGTATTGCTTCTAACTTTGTTGAATTGCATCTGCTTACTTTACACATAATGCCTGTGAATATGACATGTGTTCCTGTTTCTACATCAGACTACTGTTCTTGCATATCCCGCATCAGTCACTTATGATAAGGCACCTTTAAGTCGCCACTGTGATATTGGTTGTGTCTTGCATATGATTTCTAGCATGTACTGCTTCTAATTTGTTGAAACGCCATACAGTTTGAACTTGGCAGAGTGATATTGGTTGCATCTTTCATATGGTGTCTAGCTTGCAGTGCTTCTAATTTGTTGAAATGCCTTCTGCTTAGTTACCACATCATAGGTGTGAATATGTCACGCCATCCTGTTTTTCATACATATTCCATCCTCGCATCATGTGTTTGCCTTTCATCCGAGTAGTGTTCGTCAGTATCATGCATGAATGAGTTCTGAAGAGCGAATTTTATTCCTTTTTCTTATCGGTTTGACTTCACAATGCAAAATCATTACAGCTGAAGGAAATTAGTCCGGCAGTGGATGATGGTGGTCCTTCGGAGCAACTCAAACAGGGGGTCTCTACAGATTCTACTCCGCCATCCTCCCAACAAGATTCGCAAGACAACACAAGGCTGGACAGTCAACGTAGCTGTGTAGATGATGAGCACATCTCCCCTACTCCACCATCACAGGTGCTTGCTCTAACTTGGCACTATTATATGTGGTTGCATGTTGCGTATGATGTCTAGCTTGTATTGCTTCTAACTTGAATTGCATCTGCTTACTTTACACATAATGCCTGTGAATATGACACGTGTTCCTGTTTCTAGAACATACGTGTACATGATGAGCACATCTCCCCTACTCCACCATCACAGGTGCTTGCTCTTACTTGGAACTGTTATATGTGGTTGCGTTTTCCGTATGATGTCTAGTTTGTATTGCTTCTGATTATGTTGAATTGCATCTGCGTAGCTTACAACTTATACCTGCAACGATCACTTACCCATAAGACACATTTAACTTGGGACTGTGATGTAGGTTGCATCTTGCATTGTCTTCTAGCTTGTACTGCTTCTAATTTCTTGAAATGGCACTTACGACGAGACACTTTTTACCTGATAGAGTGATATTGGTTGCATGTTCATATGGTGCCTAGCTTTCATTTCTTCTAATTTTGTTGAAATGCCTTCCGCTTACTGTTTTTTCATACATATTCCATCCTCCTATCGTACGTGTGAATATGAAACGCTGTCTTTTTTGTATATATTCCATCCTCCTATCCTGCGCTTGCCTTACATCAAAGTAGTGTTCGTCTGTATCATGCATCAACCAGTTATGCAGAGCTAATTTTATTCATCTTCTTGTGGTTTTGACTTCATAAGGCAATATCAGAAAATAGGAAGGAAAAGAGTAAGTTAGGGGATGTTGGTGGTCCTCCGCACCGACGCAAACAGAGACTCTCTAGATTTGCCACTGCTACTGCTAATGAAGTTGAAGTCCCAAGTCTACATGATGAGTTCATCTCCCGTACTCCACCATCGCAGGTGCTTGCTCTAAGTTGACAGTGTGATAATTGGTTTCATGTTGCATATGTTGTCTAGCCTGTATTTCTTCTATTTTGATTAAATTGCACCTGCTGAGTTTATACGTTATACATGTGCATATGACATGGCTTTCTGTGTCTAGAATACACTGCATCTATCTATCATACCATGTTCTTACATCAAAGTACTGTTGTTGTGTATCCCGCATCAGTCACTCATGATTGGATGCTTTTAACATGGCAGTTTGATAGTGGTTGCATCTTGCATTGATTTCTATGTTGTACTGCTTCTAATTTTTCGAATTGCCACTTATGACAAGACACTTTTAACTTGGCAGAGTAATATTGGTTGCATCTTTCATATGGTGTCTAGCTTGCATTACTTCTATTTTCTTGAAAATCCTTCTGCTTAGTTTGCACATCGTAGCTGTGAATATGTCATGTCGTCCTGTTTTTCTTACATATTCCATCCTCATACGGTTGTCTTACATCAAAGTATTGATTGTTTGTATCATGCATCACTGAGTTCTGAAGAGCGATTTTATTCATTTGTGTTGTGGGTACGGCTTGACATGGCAAAGTCAAAAAAGAGCAAGGAAAATAATATAGTAGGGAGTGTGTTACTCGTCGGGTGAAACGGAAAAGGATCTGCCGTCGAGATTCTGCTGGTACTTATAGTGCAGTAGAAGGTCCAAGTCCACCGGCTAAATCTACAAACACAGTATCACCTGCTCCACCAGTTGCAGCATCCGCTTCAACTGTACCAGCATCTCAACGAGTTACTCGTTCGTTTGCTCCGGAACTGGCCAGTTCCCAAGCTGCCTTCACACCTAACACTACTTCCGAAGCACTGCTGACACAACAGGACTTGGCAAGATCAGATGAACCTCATGAGCATCAACACCAAGACGGTACCTGACCGAGTCAAGTTGCAGTTGCATGCTCCTTTATATGTACTCTCACAGTTTGATGTACACTAACACTTTCCATATTCTTGTTGAACTAGCACCACGGTGCAAGCAGAAACAAACATCAGGGATAATGCTTGACAGATTAACAAAATCTAAAGGAGGAAGAATGGAGATCTATTTTGAGGCAGGTTTAAAAAGGCCACGTGATGCTACAGAGTCAGCCAAGTTAGTATCAGAGGCAGCCGTTGCCGTTAGGTGTCATGCACGTATCCTCCCAACGTGGATCCAGTACAGGAATGAGAAAGACAATACCCAGTTTAACACCTTCCTTGACCATTTATCCGTAAGTAATGTTATTCATCGCAATTAGTAATATTGTCTTGCTCTGTCCCATACTTTCTAGCTTCCTCCTAATAAGACTCACATTCTTTTTTCAACAGATGAGGTTCAAGTTGGATCCGAAAGATGATGCAACTAAACAAGCATGCACTCATGTTTTTCAGTCTGCTCTGCGACAGTATCGGTACCACCTTAGAAAATCTCACTTTGAAGGCAAGGCTAACAATGAAATCGCCCAAACATCTCCAGTGGAATATATTACAGATGAAGACTGGACAGCCCTCGTTAAACACTGGTCTGATCCAAAGTATCAGGTAGGCTATATATATTTGATCAGACCACATATTGAACTTGTATTTATGTATGTGTCTTACAAGTGTATCTTCTTCTAGGCTAACTATTTGAAGAACAAAACCAACCGTTCTAAAGTGAAATTCCAACAGACAACAGGATCTCGTAGCTATATTGCACACTGCGAGGCTCTTGTAAATAGCTGCTACTTCCTTCTTTTTTTGTGCCATATTATCGTATCTATATTGACTTGTTCCAAATACAGAGGAAAGCCCATGCGGACCAAAAAGAACCTGAACCGAATGCAGTGCAAATCTTCAAGGATTGCCACACCAGCAAGATGAAGGGCATGAGCACACCAGTTCAAGCCGCTGTTGTAAGTCCTTACTCCTCCTTCCTTTGAACTGATTGGTACTGTGATGTGTTCATTTAACTACTTGGTTTGCAGCCAATGTCAGTTACTCTATTCACTTTTATACACAGTTGTCTTAACGTATCATTTCACCTTACATGGTTTAAAAGAGATGAAGGATATTCTTTTGGTCTTGATCTGTAATCTAGTTGTTATGTTCACGTGCGCACACAATGATAAAATAGCATGTTTGTTTTATATCTGTTTGCCCATGATATGAATGATGTCATACTATGTTCATCCTACTTTAAACCATGTCTCTTTATCCTTAGATGTCAACGAATGTGAGGAAATAGACAATACAGTAGGCATGCTACATGGACATATGTTCCGAAAGTGATTTTATTATGTAGTTGGCACTACAATACATGCTAATGTATTACAGTAGTTCACCAAAATAAGTTATGTATAAACGTTTAACCTACTTTGTTTGTTTTTGTCTCATTAGTAACTTATCTGGTACACTAATCTACAAGTTCAAACTTTCAGGAAGCTATGGAACAAATGATTGAACAGCCACAACCACCTGAAGGTGACGAGGCTACCACAGGCACAATGTCACCTCTTGCTGCAGTGCGTCAGTATCTCTCCACTAACAGTGCAAAAAGCACCTTCCTGCGTAATTCTGGGTTGGTTGTCAAGGTAACCTCGTCCAAATCGCCTACTGAACAAAATCTTCCTGCTAGACAGAGTGATATATCTGTGCTCCAGACACAAGTCCAATCCCTAATGGACGTCGTTTCGGAAACAAGAATAGTGGTTGACAAATGTCGTCAAGATATGAATGGTTTTGAAACCAGACTATCAGACATTCGCTTCGTTGTTCAAGAGCAATGGCGGAAAAAAGGTGAAGATCGTGCTGCTCCATCAGATTCTACAGCCTGAAACATTAGCACTCAGGTCAAATGATTTGTGCTTCTATACATCTGATGGTGCTTTTATCTGGAAGGACTATAAACTTTATGCCAACAGGCCTTTTGTTGTATGGTTGGAATTTATTTTGTTGTGATACAACATTTATGATGCTGCCATAGGCTGCAGTAATTACGACGCTATTTTTGTATAGTGTAGGTTTATCTTAGTAATGTATTCGGTCGAAAGCTTCGTAGGAGCCCAACACGCCAACATTCGTCGGGCCCATTCCAATTGGGCTAAAAACGATTACGGGCCGAAATTGGCATGTAGACCACTAAAAATATCTGGGCCTAAATCAGCATAAGCTTTCATATATTTTTGGTAGGCATGTGCCCATAGTGGGCCTTTAACAGGCCTAAACATAATTTGGGCCCTCAGTAAAAATAGGCCATTTACAGGTGTAAATATCTCGAGCCCATAAAAAACATGGGCCTTTAATAGACCGAAAGTGAGATTGGGCCCTGATTGTGCCAAATAACCCACTGGTCTTAGCAGGCCGAAATGGTGGCCCATTTACGATGCGGATCTTTGACAGGCCAAAATTCGACGGGTCGTAAATGCGCCGACCTAATACACGGGCCTTTAACAGGCCGGAACTTCGGTCGGGCTAGATTATCGTCATTTTTATATGGGTTGTTAATGGGCCCGATATGACGTTGGGCCACATATGGCCCATGGTTTTCGTCCAGCGTTAACAGGCCGAAAATGACAACAGGCCGAAAGTGGCCCAAATCTATAGTGGGCCTCTAACAGGCCGAATGTCAGACATGGTCGAATATGACCCAAATCCTTCACGGTCGTTTATGGGCCGAAAGTTTTGATGGCCTGTAAATGGGCCCAAATGAAGCAGGACCTTTAAGAGGCCGGAAATACACCGGGCCGTAATTCGGCCCAATTACTTAGTGGACTGTTAACGGGCCAGAAGTGACCATGGACCGCGATGATGACAAGTTTAGGACAGGCCGTTGACGGGCCGATTTGACAGAGAACGTTGGGCCTTTAGCTGGGCCGGACCATTATGGTTTGCAAAATCTTGTGGGCCTCTAGCTGGGTCGGCCCATTGTGGTCCGCTAAATCTTGTGGGCCTTTAGCTGGGCCGGCCCATTATGGTCCGTTAAATCTTGTGGGCCTTTAGCTGGGCCGGCCCATTATGGTCTGCAAAATCTTGTGGGTCTTTAGCTGGGCCAACCCATTATGGTCCACTAAATCTTATGGGCCTTCAGTTGGGCCGGCCCATTTAAACTTTATGGGCCACTTTTGGGCCCATCCACATGTCAACATATCATAGGCCCATCTCGACCGTTGGATGAGTGACACCTCTGCCAATGCGGAGCTGACGCGTGGATCCGTCAGCCAATGCGAATTTTACACGTGGAAAATCGGCATTGGTCGTGGCTGTTAGCGGGTTATCGGATCCAAAATCGGACCCGATAGGTTAACGGCGGTTAACGGCGTCCCGTTACGGTGGATGCCACGTGTCGGTCACCCTTGATGAAAGCACTTCTATGACGCGTGATTTATCGTCATGGAAGTGGACACTTCCGTGATGATAATTTTGGTAATGTCATGGAACACTTCTACGACAGCACAGGTATGACTATCTTGATTCTGTCATAAAATCGCCATGGATGTACATGCATGACAGAAAATGCGACCTACTGTGACAAACACGTATCATCACGGAAGTGTATTTTATTGTAGTGTTTGGTCCTCAGGTAACATAACGCATCAACCCATGTAGTTTAGACAGTAGTTTATGAGTTCAGAGTAAAGAGCAAGATATGCATCGCAGGAATAGTGGTGTCGTAGAATTATCACGGCAGATTTCCTAGTGTGAGGACTTAGTCGTGAGGCCAATGCATCTATGTGGTAGCTTGAGAGGGGTTGATCGGGACGAGAAACGCAACACACAAGACAATGATTTAGACAGCTTCTGGCCCCGGGAAACATCATCCGGTAATAGCCCTACATGATGTTTGTGCCTAGGTCTCATTATGCTCATGAGGGAGACGCTGCATAACCGGCTCTCCTCTAGTTGTGTCTAGCCTTAGCGATTATTTTCTTGCTTGTCCCTCTTGGGGTTCTCTGCCTCTCCTTATATATGTTGAAGGGGCGGGTTACATGACTAGTCTTGCTTCCTTTGTAAGGGAATATTCCCTACGCTTTTCTCTTAAGCCGGCCCACCATAACATGAGCCGGCCTTCTGGACCTTGGGCCTAGTCTTCTATCTGACCCGCCGTCAGGGCCATCCGTGAGTCGCCAGGCTCGTGAGTCGTCAATCCTCCGGCGGGTTACCAATAAAACGCCAAGTCCCAGCCGGGTCATATATCCAGCCGGGTCATACCGCAGGGTATATCCCCGACAAGTGGTCTAGATAGAACGCCAAGATTCAGAAGTTGTACATTGGATATGAACATTTCTCAAGGCGTCTATCAAAATTTTGTGACATAGCATACAATGGCATGAAAATGTACACTGAATAGGACCTGAGCGCCTACGAAGCAAAGATCATAGATCCAAAAACATTAAATCAAAAGGTCCATGCATTGGTTCTTCTTGTCTGATCAGCACCATTGACAAGCAATATCTTTGTTATATCTTGATTTCTACTCTGTACTGCTAAATGCAATGGTGTCCAGCCATCCTGCATGACAGGAAAAATGTGAGAAAATAACTTAATGTCTCGGAATGGTTGAGCTGGTATGAGAAGTGCTCACTTTCAACTTACAACATCAACAATGGTTTGCAGGGCACCAACTTGAATTGCATAATGTAATGGTGTGGCTCCATCCTGCAAATGGGGCAGATGAGATGTGCATAGGGTTTTTTTTCATCAGGTTTTACTAGCTTGAGTTTAGTTTCATTTTCACATTACTTCTCTTTCATATGGGTTGGAGTGGAAGCTATGATATTCTCTTTTGAGGGTACGACTATCTGAATGAGTACTAAGCAAACGAGTATATATTTATATTTATAAACAAAGAGGAAAAAAAAGAGAGTCAATACAGACCTAACAAGCATGAAAGCATACGTGGTGAGATGCACTGGTTCCTTTTCTTTCTGAATTACTTGTTGAACCATTTACACTTATCCATGTCGGTGTAAGAATGTGCATGTACGTGTTATTTAGTTATTTGGTTTATGTCAAGCTATGTGTCAACCTTCTCCTTATGCTTCTTCCACAAGCATAATTTTTGATTGCACATTATAATTACCAAATGCATAATTTTTGCTTGCAGGCTACATTCTGTCATATGGTATTTGACATGCAGAATCAAGATACTATATATTGATAGTGACCCATATCTTACTTAGATCTATTTGAAGCAACATTTCCATTATTATCTGCCGTTACCACTAAAGCGGTTTCAAAGGAAATAGAGTGAATTGACCAACTTTTCTATACATATGCTGATAGCTCATCCAGCATGATTGAATAAGATTTACATAATTTTCTCAAACACTTGTTTGCCATTATTTTAGAGGTAGGAGTTTTTAATTATGTTACATCATGTTCTTATGACAAAATAATAAATCCTAAGAATTATCCCTGGTGTAAATACATCATTTCGTTTACTAGTTGTGGGTCTGCAATGGGTGTTGCAGGAAAGGCTTAGGGATACCTCTTGCCAAGGTTATATTATTCTAGGTTTTGGCGAAATACAAAAATATATAATAGTTAAATAAAGCTCAGTTCTTCACTCAAATAATTATGAATACCAATGCAGTAAAGGTATGATGTATGCTGTCAAATAACATTTTATAATTCTTTGGTAACATCACCGAAAACTATTGAATTGTGTTCTCTAATTTATTACAGTTAGCTTTGTTTTAGATTGGGTGTTAATAGAAAACATATCCATGTATTGATGGATTCACATTTGAAGGGAAAATGCTGAAAACGAAAGGCGACATATTCGATAGTTTCTTCTCTCATATTCACAATCTAAACTTAGGGAGTGTCTAAAAGAAATCATGGCATGATTTGTTCCCTTTATTGTTGATTTGTTCAATTTCATTTCATCTGTGTTGCCCTAGGTTCGAATGAAAAAATCTGGAGCCTCGTTCTGAAGGTCCAAGGAGGTGGAAGCACCAATAATGCCCTCAAGCGAGCTGCTCAATTGGATTTCAATCCAAGGATGACACCCAAGAAAAGGTCATTATTCACAATCTAAACTTAGTGAGTGTCTAAAAGAAATCATGGCATGATTTGTTCCCTTTATTGTTGATTTGTTCAATTTCATATCATCTGTGTTGCCCTAGGTTCGCATGAAAAAATCTGGAGCCTCGCTCTAAAGGTCCAAGGAGGTGGACGCACCAATAATGCCCTCAACGGAGCTGCTCAATTGGATTTCAATCCAAGGATGACGTCCAAGAAAAGGTACCCAGCTTCCTTTATTGCTTTAACCTCCCATACTAGAGTAGTTGTATACTTGTATATGGTGCACTTGGCAGTGATATTCTCAAGGAATTCCAAGATGATGGGTTGCATTTGCACTGAAATTGTGAGGTGAGGCTCAAAAAGATACAATGGTTACTGTCGGTGATCACGGCAACGACGAAGACTGGCCCGGGATCTGGGACAGTGGATGCATTGAGCTGAGGTGAAGATCGGCCACTCCATCCACGATCACTGTTTTTTCCTTCTTTTTGTGGATATGATTTGTACTCCTTATCAATGTATGTTAGAACCAAGATGCATGTGTCACTTGTTCCATCAAGTGTGTAATGAACTTTCAATTCCGTTCCTGATGATGTAAAATCCCAACTGCAATATGCCTATTATGCAATAACACTACATACTATAAAAAGGAAAGTGGAAGGGGCGCCCCCCACCTAGCACCGCCCCAACTTTCTCTTAGGCGGCGCCACCAGGTGGCGCCCCAAACACTAGTCTATACATTGCATTGCACATATCTATGCATGGCATTTTTTAATTTGCGAACATTTTGCCAAATACACAAATGTTTTCCAAATTAAATATTGTTTGAAGTGTGCAATAATTTTTTGAATTCATAAGTATTTTTTAAACCGGAGACTATTTAAAACATACAAATACTTCTTTCTATTTTGAGCACATTTCTCATATTAGCGAACATTTTTTCCAAATTTAGGAACATTTTTTCATATTCATGATTTTCTTTAAAAGAGGGAACATTTTTCAAATCCATGAATATTTCTAAATCTGTGAATATTTTATGAATAGATGAACATTTTTAAAATCAATTCACTTTTTCAGCTTGCGAATATTTTTTAAAAATATACATTTTAAAAATTTAGGGACATTATTTATATTTGCAAACATGTTGCAAAATCATGAATAGCCATACAGGGAGAACACCCCTGCCGATATTTAGTTCCTTTTACTTGGCCCGACCATGTAGCTCCCTTCATTAGTTTATATACAAATCTTCTAAAAGATTGTGCACTTTTTTATTTTCGTGTTTTTTACTCGGGTTTTATCTTTTCTTGTTTTTGACGTCAGTTATTTTGTGAACATTTTTTGAATATCTGTACTTAGATTTGCAATTGTTATTCAAAATTCATCAACATTTTCAAATTTAGAACAAAAATTAAATTTTTGAACATTTTTCAAATTCACTACCATTTAAAATACGTGGAAAAATATACCCATATTTTTTTAATAAGTATGATTGTTTTTATATTTGATGTAAATTAAATCTATTAAAACCAGGCATTCAATTCTTTTAAAACCAGTACTTGTTTTTTTATAAAAACAAAAATAGGAATGTATAAATGTATAATATCGGGAGTAAATGAGCTAGCGTTAAACCGGGCCCTCAAATGAGAGGATGCACTCATGAGCGCTTTAGCGCAAACTGGGTGCGGCTACATGAGTGGTCCTATATTGCCTCAAAAAAAAAAAGTGGTCCTATATCACGGGTACTAGGTGTGAGTGTTCCTTCGGGCAAACCTATTTGGCGCTGCAGATGCCCGTTATGACGAATTCTATTGGCGTGTATTTTGCAAATGGGCGCCTGCGGCCGCGTTAGCTGGGCTCGGCCCATCTTTTCCTTTTTTCCCTGTTGTAAAAAAAATCAGGCTCCAGTTTACTGGGAGTCGATCCTTCGTCTTCTCGGTGGGTAACACGATGAGCTAACTACTCCATCATTCCGCGTTAACTCCTCAGGTACTGATTCTTCCTCCTTTTCTTCTTACGTCTTTTCCTCTCTTTTTTTATTTCTTTTTCCAATTTTTTTCTTTTTCGTCATTTTCTTATTCTGAACGGTTTTGTTCTTTTTTTATTCTTTGTTCGAACAGAAAAAGATGTCCTTCCTCTTGGTTCGATGAACTTTTCAAATCCGCCGATATTTTTCCAAAATAGATGAACTTTTATCAAATTCGATGAACTTTTTTTTCAAATTCATGAACATTCTCTTCATATAGATGAACTTTTTTCAAATCCAATGAACCTTTTTCATATCAGATGAACCTTTTTCAATCTGATGAACTTTTTTCAAAATTAATTTTTTTTTCTTTAAAGTTGTGAACCTTTTTCAAAATCGGTGAACTAATTTTCAAACTTGATGAACTTTTTTGTCAAAATCGATGAACCTTTTTCAACATTGATGATTTTATTTTTCGAAATGGTTGAACTTTTTCAAAAAAAATAACTTTTTTCACTTTTGCATAAACTTTTTTCAAAATCGATGAACTTTTTTTAGTTTGTGAACTTTTCTTAAAAAATTATGAAGTTTTTTAAAGTTTGTGAACATTTCTTCCAAAATGATGAACTTTTGTTTGGAAGTCGATGAACCATTTCAAATTCACATTTAAAGAAAAACTAAGTGAATAATAAATAGCGCGCACACACTTGGTCTTATATTGTTAGCGTTATGTGTCAATCATAGATGTTCATTGGTTCTAGTGGTTAGGCCAGCGGCGGCGGTTTTTTCATTTTTCTCACGTTTATGATCGCTGAGCTTTTTTTCTCGCGGGGCCGGCCCAACAAGTGTTGTTGTGGGCACCAGCTACCTGATCGGGCACAAGTGTTGTTGTGGGCGCCAGCTACCTGTTCGGACGTTTAAGGCGCCGAACATGAGCTCCTGTCCATTATAGGGCATTTTGCTAACGGGCGCCTGCAGCGCACACCCCTCTGTTGTGATTTGGGCCGGCCCAGTTTCCTTCAGCATTCGTGTAAAAACTTGGGTAATAAGGTGGGCAGTGACAGAATCGAACCCGTGACCCGTCGACGGCGAGCGCTACGCTCTAACCATATGGCCATCCACCCTTTTCTTCCTTTATTTCATTATTCAGTTTGGTTTTATTTCTTTTCTGGTTTTTTTTTTCTTATCCTTTTTTGTTTCATATTTGATGAACTTTTTTCAAAAGCGTTGACTTTTCTAAAAAAATTGATGAACTATTTTCCAAAATTGATGAACTATTTTTTTCAAATTTGATGAACTTTTTTTCAAATTTGATGATTTTTTTTCAAAACTGATGAATTTTTTTCAAATCCGATGAAGTTTTTTCAAAATCGATGAACTTTTTTTCAAATCCAATGAATTTTTCCAAAATTGATGAACTTTTTTTCAGATTCGATGAACTTTTTCTAATATGATGAACTTTTCTCAAATCCGATGAACTTTTTTCAATTTTGATAAAATTTTCTCAAATTCGATGAACTTTTCTTCAGATTCAATGAACTTTCTTCAAATTTGATGAACTTTAAAAAACCAATGATTTTTTTTAAGTTCTTTTTTTTAAAGGTGCACGTATTTAGCAGAAAAGGAAAGAAAAAAGGAGAACAAAACCAGTATAGAAAAAGAGAAAAAAGAAAGGAAAAATGGTTTGCGGAACGGTCTAGGGCTTAGCGAGATGAAGAAGAATAAAATAAAGGAGACGAGGATCCTAAGCATAGGTTGTTCCATGGTGTAATGGTTGGTGCACCCGTATTTGAATTGTGAGGTCCCGTGTTTGAATCTTGCTCAACTTGTTAACGAGTGCTCCTTCGGGAGGCTCATAACGATCAGCGCCACGTGTCACACTCTGGACGCTTCTTCCGATTTTTATTTTATTTTTCCGCACGCGTTTTCTGCTTTTTAAACGGTTGTTTTTGGGGTTTTGGGGGTTTTTTTGACATTTCGGTTTTTCACCGGTCTTTCTTAACTCTTGGAACAAAAAATTCGAAAAAAAATTGCGCTAAAAAACATGGTTTTTTTTTCTTTTTATTTCGCGAGATTCACGGTTTTGTTTTCGTGGCGTGACTCTCGGAAACGGCTTTTTTTCCTTCCGGGAGAGGAACGGTTTTGCTATCGAGAGAGGCACGGTTGTGCTTTTGCGAGAAACGAGAAAAAAATGTGTTTTCTGTTTTTTTTTCATTCCGAGAGAGGCACGGTTTTGCTTCCGCGAGAGGCACGGTTGTGCTTTCACAAGAGGCACGGTCGTGCCTCTCGGAAACGAAAAAACATGTTTTCTTTTTTTTTTGCAAGAGGCACGGTTGTGATTCCACGAGAGGCATGTGCGTGGCTCTTTCGGAAAGGGAAAAACCCTGTGCTCCCGGTTCAGTTTTTTCGCCCGGTTTTTTGAAGAAAAAAATTCGTCAAAACCTATCAATATGGGATCTAGTTTAGAAGATCTCGACGTGGGGAATCCAACGGTGAAAACGGTTCGAGATTTGGCGCACTGTTTAAGAGATAAAACGTTTTGAATAAACGAATCTACGAAAAAAGGGGAAACTCCCCGTTTGTGACAAGTGGCACACATGCAGCGCGCCACTTGTCGCAACTTGGGAAAGTAGGAGTGATCTTTGCAACGAGTACTCCTTAACTAGTGATTTCGCCGACTAGGAGCTCCCTGTTCCTTCCGCCTCGCTCGCTGAAGGGATTTCCTCCCACCTATCGCTACTGGCCCGGACCATATTAGCTGTTCTTTTCGTTCGCTAGATTTTAATTGTGTTCGCTGTGGAGAGCAACTAGTCAACGATCGCTCCTTCGGAAGCCTACCAACAATTATTTGGGGTGGGCTGAGAGTGCGCCACTTGGAACGCTCTCAGCAGCCGTCACGTGCCGCACTCTAGGTGTTACCTCCAGATTTTGTTTTTTTTTTACTTTCCCGCACGTTTTTGGCTTTTTAGATGGATTTTTTTGGCCTTTTTGTTTTCCAAAGGTCTTTTTGGTTTTCCTTTGTTTTCACCGGATCACCGAAAAATTTAACTTATAAAGGACGCTAGGATAGCAGCCCCTCTCAGGCCATCCACGTGGCCAGCAATTGGAAATCGCGTTCGGTTTCACCTCGTTCCCTGCCTAGCCTCTGTCGATGACGCCTGGGCCCGGTTTTGTGGCCCATTGCGTCCTGCGCGTGCGCGCGTGAGCGAGCGAGCGAGCTAGAGAAAAAGCCAGCGAGCGAGCAGCGCTGTAGCGAGAGGAAAGGGAGTACAAAATGTTGGGGTATGTAGCAGAAATTCAAAATTTTCCTACGAGTCACCAAGATCTATCCATGGAGAGACTAGCAACAAAGGGAAGGGGAGCGCATCTACATACCCTTGTAGATCGCTAAGCAGAAGCGTTCAAGAGAACGGGGTTGAAGGAGTCGTACTCGTCGTGATCCAAATCACCGGAGATCCTAGTGCCGAACGGATGGCACCTCCGCGTTCAACACACGTACAGCCCGGTGACGTCTCCCATGCCTTGATCCAGCAAGGAGAGAGGGAGAGGTTGAGGAAGACTCCATCCAGCAGCAGCATGACGGCGTGGTGGTGGTGGAGGAGCGTGGCAATCCTACAGGGCTTCGCCAAGCACCGCGGGAGAGGAGGAGGACTTGGGAGAGGGGGAGGGCTGCGCCAGAACTTCGTGTGAAGCTCCCATGCGCCTCCCCACTATATATAGGGGTGGAGGGGCTGGTTTCCTGCCCTCCAAGTCCATTGGGGCATTGGCAAAGGTGGAAGGAAAGAAATCCCATCATTTCCTTCCCCACCGATTGTTATCCCCCCTTTTTAGGGATCTTGATCTTATCCCTTCGGGATATGATCTTATTCCTTCTAAGGGGAGATCTTGGTGCGCAGGGGTGTGGGGCCTTGCCCCCACTACCCACGTTCATGTGGGCCCCCCCATGCAGGTGGGCCCCACTCCAGAACCTTCTAGAACCTTCCCAGTACAATACCGAAAAATCCCGAACATTTTCCGGTGGCCAAAATAGGACTTCCCATATATAAATCTTTACCTCCGGACCATTCCGGAACTCCTCGTGACGTCCGGGATCTCATCCGGGACTCCGAACAACATTCGGTAACCACATACAAACTTCCTTTATAACCCTAGCGTCATCGAACCTTAAGTGTGTAGACCCTACGGGTTCGGGAGACACATAGACATGACCGAGACAACTCTCCGGCCAATAACCAACAGCGGGATCTGGATACCCATGTTGGCTCCCACATGTTCCACGATGATCTCATCGGATGAACCACGATGTCGAGGATTCAATCAATCCCGTATTCAATTCCCTTTGTCTAGTGGTATAATACTTGCCCGAGATTCGATCGTCGGTATCCCGATACCTTGTTCAATCTCGTTACTGGCAAGTCTCTTTACTCGTTCCGTAACACATCATCCCGTGATCAACCCCTTGGTCACATTGTGCACATTATGATGATGTCCTACCGAGTGGGCCCAGAGATACCTCTCCCTCACACGGAGTGACAAATCCCAGTCTCGATTCATGCCAACCCAACAGACACTTTCGGAGATACCCGTAGTGTACCTTTATAGCCAACCAGTTACGTTGTGACATTTGGTACACCCAAAGCATTCCTACGGTATCCGGGAGTTGCACAATCTCATGGTCTAAGGAAATGATACTTGACATTAGAAAATCTTTAGCATACGAACTACACGATCTTTGTGCTAGGCTTAGGATTGGGTCTTGTCCATCACATCATTCTCCTAATGATGTGATCCCGTTATCAACGACATCCAATGTCCATGGTCAGGAAACCGTAACCATCTATTGATCAACGAGCTAGTCAACTAGAGGCTTACTAGGGACATGGTGTTGTCTATGTACCCACACATGTATCTGAGTTTCCTATCAATACAATTATAGCATGGATAATAAACGATTATCATGAACAAGGAAATATAATAATAATAACTAATTTATTATTGCCTCTAGGGCATATTTCCAACAGTCTCCCACTTGCACTAGAGTCAATAATCTAGTTCACATCGCCATGTGATTAACACTCACATGTCACATCGCCATGTGACCAACATCCAAAGAGTTTACTAGTGTCACTAAACTAGTTCACATCATCATGTGATTAAGACTCAATGAGTTTTGGGGTTTGATCATGTTTTGCTTGTGAGAGAGGTTTTAGTCAACGGGTCTGCAACATTCAGATCCGTATGTACTTCGCAAATCTCTAGGTAATATTGTAAATATTGCTTCCACGCTCCACTTGGAGCTATTCCAAATGGTCGCTCCACTATACGTATCCGGTTTGCTACTCAGAGTCACTCGGATAGGTGTTAAAGCTTGCATCGACGTAACCCTTTACGCGGAACTCTTAATCACCTCCATAATCGAGAAACATGTCCTTATTTACTCCAAGGACAATTTTGACCGTTGTCCAATGATCCATTCCTGGATCATTCTTGTACGCATAGGGGACGACATTCGTCCTTTCTCTCTCTTCTGTCGTGGTCGAGCTTTAACTCTTAACTTCATACCTTACAACTCAGGCAAGAACTCCTTCTTTGACTGATCCATCTTGAACACCTTCAAGATCATGTCAAGGTATGTGCTCATTTGAAAGTACCATTTAGCGTTTTTTGATCTATCCTCATAGATCTTGGTGATCAATGTTCAAGTAGCTTAATCCAGGTTTTCTTTTGAAAAACACCTTTCAAATAACCCTATATGCTTTCCAGAAATTCTACATCATTTCTGATCAACAATATGTCAACAACATATACTCATCAGAAATTCTATAGTGCTCCCACTCACTTCTTTGGAAATACAAGTTTCTCATGAACTTTGTATAAACCCAAAATCTTTGATCATCTCATCAAAGCGCACATTCCAACTCCGAGATGCTTACTCCAGTCCTTAGAAGGATCGCTGGAGCCAGCATACCTTTTAGCATCCCTAGGATCGACAAAACTTTTCTGATTGTATCACATACAACCTTTCCTTACGAAAACTGGTAAGGAAACTCGTCTTGACATCCATCTGCCAGATTTCATAAATGCAACTAATGCTAACATGATTCCGACGGACTTAAGCATCGCTACGGATGAGAAAATCTCATCGTAGTCAACTCCTTGAACTTGTGAAAAACTCTTCGCCACAAGTCGAGCTTCATAGACGGTGACATTACCGTCCATGTCCGTCTTCTTCTTAAAGATCCATTTATCTCAATGGCTTGCCGATCATCGGGCAAGTCCACCAAAGTCCATGCTTTGTTCTGATACATGGATCCTATCTCGGATTTCATGGCTTCTAACCATTTGTTGGAATATGGGCCCACCATTGCTTCTCCATAGCTCGTAGGTTCATTGTTGTCTAGCAACATGACCTTCAAGACAGGATTACTGTACCACTCTGAAGTAGTGCGCATCCTTGTCACCCTACGAGGTACGGTAGTGACTTGATCCGAAGTTTCATGATCACTATCATAAGCTTCTACTTCAATTAGTGTAGGTGCCACAGGAACAACTTCGTGTGCCCTGCTACACACTAATTGTAGTGACGGTTCAATAACCATATCAAGTCTCCACCATCCTCCCACTCAATTTTCGAGACAAACCTTTCCTCGAGAAATGACCCGATTCAAGAAACAATCCCTATTGCTTTCGGATCTGAATTAGGAGGTATACCCAACTGTTTTGGGTGTCCTATGAAGATGCATTTTATCCGCTTTGGGTTCGAGCTTATCAACCTGAAACTTTTCACATAAGCGTCGCAGCCCCAAACTTTTAAGAAACGACAACTTAGGTTTCTCCAATCCATAGTTCAAACGGTGTCGTCTCAACGGAATTACGTGGTGCCCTATTTTAAAGTGAATGCGGTTGTCTCTAATGCCTAACCCATGAACGATAGTGGTAATTCGATAAGAGACATCATGGTACGCACCATATCCAATAGGGTGCAACTATGATGTTCGGACACACCATCACACTATGGTGTTCCAGGCGGTATTAATTGTGAAACAATTTCCACAATTTCTTAATTGCGTGCCAAAGCTCGTAACTCAGATACTCATCTCTATGATCATATCATAGACATTTTATCCTCTTGTCATGATGATCTTCAATTTCACTCTGAAATTACTTGAACCATTCAATAATTCAGACTTGTGTTTCATCAAGTAAATATACTTAGTATCTACTCAAATCATCCATGAAGTAAGAACATAACGATATCCACTGCGTGCCTTGGCACTTATTGGACTGCACACATCAAAATGTATTACTTCCAACAAGTTGCTATCTTGTTCCATCTTACTGAAAACGAGGCTTTTCAGTCATCTTGCCCATGTGGTATGATTTGCATATCTCAAGTGATTCAAAATCAAGTGAGTCCAAACGATCCATATGCATGGAGTTTCTTCATGCGTATACACCAATAGACATGGTTCGCATGTCTCAAACTTTTCAAAAATGAGTGAGTCCAAAGATCCATCAACATGGAGCTTCTTCATGCATTTTACACCAATATGACTTACATGGCAGTGCCACAAATAAGTGGTACTATCATTACTATCTTATATCTTTTGGCATGAAAATGTGTATCACTATGATTGAGATTCAATAAACCACTCCTATTAGGTGCAATACCATTGAAGGTATTATTCAAATAAACAGAGTAACCATTATTCTCCTTAAATGAATAACCGTATTGCGATAGACATAATACGATCATGTCTATGCTCAACGCAAACACCAAATGACAATTATTCAGGTTTAATACTAATCTTGATGGTAGAGGGAGCGTGCGATGTTTGATCACATTAAACTTGGAAACACTTCCAACACATATCGTCAGCTCACCTTTAGCTAGTCTCCATTTATTCCGTAGCTCTTTTATTTCGAGTTACTAACACTTAGCAACCGAACCGGTATCTTAATACCCTGGTGCTACTAGGAGTACTAGTAAAGTACACATTAACATAATGTATATCCAATATACTTCTATCGACCTTGCCAGCCTTCTCATCTACCAAGTATCTAGGGTAATGCTGCTCTAGTGGTTGTTCCCCTTATTACAGAAGCACTTAGTCTCGGGTTTGGGTTCAACCTTGGGTTTCTTCACTAGAGCAGCAGCTGATTTGCCATTTCATGAAGTATCCCTTCTTGCCCTTGCCCTTCTTGAAACTAGTGGTTTCACCAACCATCAACAATTAATGCTCCTTCTTGATTTCTACTTTCGCGGTGTCAAACATCGCGAATACCTCAAGGATCATCATATCTATCCCTGATATGTTATAGTTCATCACGAAGCTCTAGCAGCTTGGTGGCAATGACTTTGGAGAAACATCACTATCTCATCTGGAAGATCAACTCCCACTCGATTCAAGTGATTGTTGCACTCAGACAATCTGAGCACAAGCTCAACGATTGAGCTTTTCTCCCTTAGTTTGCCGGCTAAGAAAATCGTCGGAGGTCTTATACCTCTTTACGTGGGCACGAGCCTGAAATCCCAATTTCAGCCCTCGAAACATCTCATATGTTCCGCGACGTTTCGAAAACGTCTTTGGTGCCTCTACTCTAAACCATTTAACTGAACTATCACGTAGTTATCAAAACGTGTATGTCCGATTTTCGCAACATCCACAAACGACGTTTGGGGTTCTGCACACTGAGGGGTGCATTAAGGACATAAGCTTTCTACTGATCGCATAATCACTACTGTCAACTTTCAACTATATTTTCTCTAGGAACATATCTAAAACAGTAGAACTAAAGCGTGAGCTATGACATAATTTGCAAAGGGCTTTTGACTATGTTCAGGATAATTAAGTTCATCTCATGAACTCCCACTCAGATAGACATCCCTCTAGTCATCCAAGTGATTACATGATCCGAGTCAACTAGGCCGTGTCCGATCATCACGTGAGACGGACTAGTCATCATCGGTGAACATCTTCATGTTGATCGTATCCTCCATACGACTCATGCTCGACCTTTCAGTCTCTTGTGTTCCGAGGCCATCTCTGTACATGCTAGGCTCGTCAAGTTAACCTAAGTGTTTCGCGTGTGTAAATTTGGCTTACACCCGTTGTATGTGAACGTAAGAATCTGTCACACCCGATCATCACGTGGTGCTTCGAAACGACGAACTTTCGCAACGGTGCACAGTTAGGGGGAACACTTTCTTAAAATTTTAATGAGGGATCATCTTATTTACTACCGTCGTTCTAAGCAAATAAGATGTATAAACATGATAAACATCACATGCAATCAAATAGTGACATGATATGGCCAATATCATATTGCTCCTTTTGATCTCCATCTTCGGGGCTCCATGATCATCATCGTCACCGGCATGACACCATGATCTCCATCATCATGATCTCCATCATCGTGTCTTCATGAAGTTGTCTCGCCAACTATTACTTCTACTACTATGGCTACCGGTTAGCAATAAAGTAAAGTAATTACATAGCGTTGTTCAATGACACGCGGGTCATACAATAAATACAGACAACTCCTATGGCTTCTGCCGGTTGTCATACTCATCGACATGCAAGTCGTGATTCCTATTACAAGAACATGATCAACCTCATACATCACATATCATTCATCACATTCTTCTTGGCCATATCACATCACATAGCATACCCTGCAAAAACAAGTTAGACATCCTCTAATTGTTGTTTGCATGTTTTACGTGGCTGCTATGGGTTTCTAGCAAGAACGTTTCTTACCTACGCAAAACCACAACGTGATATGCCAATTGCTATTTACCCTTCATAAGGACCCTTTTCATTGAATCCGTTTCGACTAAAGTGGGAGAGACTGGCACCCGCTAGCCACCTTATGCACCAAGTGCATGTCAGTCGGTGGAACCTGTCTCACGTAAGTGTACGTGTAAGGTCGGTCCGGGCCGCTTCATCCCACAATACCGTCGAAACAAGATTGGACTAGTAACGGTAAGCATATTGAACAAAATCAACGCCCACAACTACTTTGTGTTCTACTCGTGCAAAGAATCTACGCAATAGACCTAGCTCATGATGCCATTGTTGGGGAACGTGGCAGAAATTCAAAATTTTCCTACGAGTCACCAAGATCTATCCATGGAGAGACTAGCAACGAAGGGAAGGGGAGTGCATCTACATACCCTTGTAGATCGCTAAGCGGAAGCGTTCAAGAGAACGGGGTTGAAGGAGTCGTACTCGTCGTGATCCAAATCACCGGAGATCCTAGTGCCGAACGGACGGCACCTCCGCGTTCAACACACGTACAGCCCGGTGACGTCTCCCATGCCTTGATCCAGCAAGGAGAGAGGGAGAGGTTGAGGAAGACTCCCTCCAGCAGCAGCATGATGGCGTGGTGGTGGTGGAGGAGCGTGGCAATCCTGCAGGGCTTCGCCAAGCACCGCGGGAGAGGAGGAGGACTTGGGAGAGGGGGAGGGTTGCGCCAGAACTTCGTGTGAAGCTCCTATGCGCCTCCCCACTATATATAGGGGTGGAGGGGCTGGTTTCTTGCCCTCCAAGTTCATTCCGGCGTTGGCAAAGGTGGAAGGAAAGAAATCCCATCATTTCCTTCCCCACCGATTGTTATCCCTCCTTTTTAGGGATCTTGATCTTATCCCTTCGGGATATGATCTTATTCCTTCTAAGGGGGGATCTTGGTGCGCCTTGACCAGGGGTGTGGGGCCTTGCCCCCACTACCCACGTTCATGTGGGCCCCCCCATGTAGGTGGGCCCCACTCCGGAACCTTCTAGAAGCTTCCCAGTATAATACCGAAAAATCCCGAACATTTTCCGATGGCCAAAATAGGACTTCCCATATATAAATCTTTACCTCCGGACCATTCTGGAACTCCTCGTGACGTCCGGGATCTCATCCGGGACTCCGAACAACATTCGGTAACCACATACAAACTTCCTTTATAACCCTAGCGTCATCGAACCTTAAGTGTGTAGACCCTACGGGTTCGGGAGACACGTAGACATGACCGAGACAACTCTCCGGCCAATAACCAACATCGGGATCTGGATACCCATGTTGGCTCCCACATGTTTCACGATAATCTCATCGGATGAACCATGATGTCGAGGATTCAATCAATCCTGTATTCAATTCCCTTTGGCTAGTGGTGTAATACTTGCCTGAGATTCGATCGTCGGTATCCCGATACCTTGTTCAATCTCGTTACCGGCAAGTCTCTTTACTCATTCCGTAACACATCATCCCGTGATCAACCCCTTGGTCACATTGTGCACATTATGATGATGTCCTATCGAGTGGGCCCAGAGATACCTCTCCGTCACACGGAGTGACAAATCCCAGTCTCGATTCATGCCAACCCAACAGACACTTTCAGAGATACCCGTAGTGTACCTTTATAGCCACCCAGTTATGTTGTGACGTTTGGTACACCCAAAGCATTCCTACGGTATCCGGGAGTTGCACAATCTCATGGTCTAAGGAAATGATACTTGACATTAGAAAATCTTTAGCATACGAACTACACGATCTTTGTGCTAGGCTTAGGATTGGGTCTTGTCCATCACATCATTCTCCTAATGATGTGATCCTATTATCAACGACATCCAATGTCCATGGTCAGGAAACCGTAACCATCTATTGATCAACGAGCTAGTCAACTAGAGGCTTACTAGGGACATGGTGTTGTCTATGTACCCACACATGTATCTGAGTTTCCTATCAATACAATTATAGCATGGATAATAAACGATTATCATGAACAATGAAATATAATAATAATAACTAATTTATTATTGCCTCTAGGGCATATTTCCAACACAAAAGGTAGCGATGCCCGAACCGGTGGTTGAGATGGTTAGGTGGACAGTGGTATCCCCAACCCACCAGGGTTCAAATCCCGGTGCTTGCATTATTTCTGGATTTATTTCAGGATTTCTGGCGATGTGCTTCTGGTGGGAGGAGACGTTCCCGTCGACGACGAGGCGCCTACGGTGGCTTCGTAAATCTCAAGATGATATGCCGGCTCAGTCTTTCGAAGATGCTCATAGGGGTAGGGTGTGCGTGTGTGCATTCAATGGGGTGAGTATATGCGCGTGTATATGAGCGCTTGTGTACCCCCGCCTCCTCTCCTGTCGCCGCCGCTTCCTCCTCTCCTTTCCTCGATGTTGGCAGGGCCTCGCCCTCACCGGCCAAATCCTCTCCTTCCTCGAGCCCCGCGTCCCCCTCCAGCTCCCGTCCGCATCTCTCCTCCTCACATGCGCTCCCTTGTCCCATCCATGCCCAGCGGGATGGTCACAGCAGTGGCGAGCGGTGGCGGGAGTAGGGTCCGGGTCAAGGCAGGTGTTGACGGCATGGATGAAGACGACGGTGGCCGTCGACGGGGGCCTGGCGTGCGTAGCGGCGGATGGAAGGGCAGCAGCGGCCTGTGGGGCGTCGACTGGAATGGCAGCGACCTCCATGGAAGAGAAGGGCCCGGCAGGCTCGTGCACGCGGGAGAAGCTGGGGGCGCTCGTCGATTGGGCAGATGGCGGCCATCCAAGTTTCTTCAATCGATCTGGACATGGTCATGGCAGCTACGCAAAGGGTGAAGGCGAGCGACCCTCTGGAGCCGCGTACGTCGAGAGGTAGCAGCCGTGCCCCTCCTCCTTCCCTTCTCTTCTCCCCTCCTCCTCTCCAATCTAGCCTGCCGTCCTCAGCATCTTCCTCTTCCATTTTTTACTCCTTTGATTTTCTGATTCTCTAATAATCTATGTGATTTCTGAATTTCTGGTTACTTGTGAAGAGTAGAAAAAGAATTTCGATGAAGAAGAACAGGGTGAATTCACTCTCTCTCTTGAGTACAATCATGTTTGTTCCTGGATTTTGATGTTTGATTTTTTTCTATGTAATAGAGCACATGGCATGATTTTGTACTCCTATTTACTACTAACAAAAGCTAGATTTGTAAATGAAGATCTTGAATACAATCATGTTTGTTCCTGCATTTTGGTGTTAGTCATCTGAGCAGAAGATGTTGGGCATGCCTCTGTATGAGCTAGCTGTAATATTTTTCCACGGAATATGATGATTCAGGTCCATCTTCGATATGGTTGTTTTTACCATACCAAAGTACATGGAAATCTAGGCTTGCAGATTAATATAGCTTCAGATGCTTTGTTTTGGGGAGGAGGTAGAAATCGTGGTTGTGCTTAAGCTTTTGTTCTTTATTTATCTTTGAGGCATAAATTCAAATGATTAGTGTATGCATGGTAATCTTTGTGCTTTTGACAACCACTAGAGGACCAACTAATTTATGCTTGATTATCTGCTCCTTTTTATTCCTGACATTTAGCTCTTGCCCTTAATCAGTTCTTTTGAAAGGAGCTCCTCCTCGGCCTCTGCCTGGGCGCGATCTGCACTGTCAGTACGTATGTTGTGGTCATGCCAACAAAAATCGCTTAATTAGATTTCTATTTTTAACTAATCCCTCTTCTGTTTCAGTCATATTCATGTTCAAGTCTGAATACCTTTTCTCCTATATATATCATACATCACGTCATGGCATAATTTAGTTAATGGCATTATGGAAGGACTCATGTAGTCATTGGTTACAATGGTGGCTCATGAAGTTCAAAAAATGTGTTTTTTACAGATTTGAGATGATAAAAATTCAGAATAGGTAAAAGAATAAGCCATGTTTCTTCTTTGTTGCTCTGGTTGTCATGTGCCGCATAGTTTTTTCTGCCCCACATACTACTGGCTGCCTCTTTGTTGTTTTACTAGATCCATCTCCATGAGCTTTGTTATTTATAGTGGATCTGTTTATTATTTCCGGTCCAGCTTAGGGTAAGCATTATGAATGACATGATGTTTCATCCTTTTTTGTCAAGAACTGAACATTTAGAGAACTTACCAGTCTTCTCTTAAATTTTACATGTATGGCAGCTCCCTGAGCGCTCATAGGTTTTCTCACTCTTCTCATTCTGTACAACTGTCTGTTCCTCTTTAGGTGGCGTATTTTGGAACCCTCTAACACCAGGGAGTTTGTATTTGTTGGAACTTTGTACTGTTCTTTCGATAAGTAATAGAATTATTCAGGTTGAGCCAAGTTTCGCTTTCGTTCAGTCATAGATATGGACAAATGCAAATCCATCTTCTACTATATATCTCACTGCATACATTTCATCAATAGTGCATTTCATACTCGGAACAGTAAACAAAAATGTGTATTGTAGTAAAGAGCAATAGTAGCGTGACTTTTTCAATGTGAGGCATTGTTCTTTATTGAAGATATTTTGTGATGATGCAGCATGGGGTGAGATAACTTACAAAACAGATTTAGCAAGGGCACTGGGCAATTCAGGCCACGTAAGGGCCATCAAGTTATTTTGGCAAGTATTATAAATCATAGATAGTTTGATTTTCAGTAAATGCCTGAATATATTACAAAAGAATTAGGGTTATGACATCAGAGAAAAAAGTGAAGCTTCAGGAAGCTATGAGAATACATACAGAATCAACACTTGAAAAGTATTCTTCAGGATTTATAAGAAGTATGTTTTGCCCCATTTCAGGTGATAGAAATTAATTCTCTCTGGACACTGACATGTTCCATTAGACGAGTAACTTCAGCTTGACTATCTAGCATTTGTCCAAGATTTTCCTGTTTACAAGCATAGTCATATCCAGGGGTCATGCTTGGATCCTGCTGAACGCAAAGCCAGTCTGCAGCAACAAGACGTTGCCATGCCAAGCCCTTGGAGGCATATGGTTTCATGGGGTCCATCATGGCGCCTACTCTGTGCTTGCGTGCATCATGTCCGCGTATGCTCCAGAGCTTCCTCCTACATCGGGGCCATTGGCTACCCCAAGAAGTACTCGCCTTCTCCTCCTCCCACCGTGACTACGATTTTCTTTGTTCCCTGATGGTCCTCGCCAACCCAGGAGCTAGCTATGCTGATTTATAAGCTCATTTATAGTAATAATTCGAGCCCTGTATTTCCAAATCTTCTTAGGTTTACCAAACTTGCAGTACTGTAATTTTTTATCAAAATTATAAAAGATTGTGCATTGACTATGTATCTGATAGTTATTTTATACATAGGTGCCAAATCTTGCTCATGGAGGGATCACTGTATATAGCCAGACAATTATAGTAGATGAAGCTCACCGTTCGTATCATGAGAATGTGGGAACACTCTAATATGGATTCTACTGTGTTACATGGTCCAAATTTCCTTATGGTTGATCACAAGATAAAATTCATAACCGAACTACAATCTCCCATCTCATTGCAGCAGATTATATGATTCAGTCTATGTACAACTTTTTAGGGCAACACAATGGAAGGAACGATCCCCACATATAGGATGTGTACCTATGAAAATGAGTTCCAAAAATGGGTCATATATACGATTGAAAACTTTTATGATACGTACAGCCAAGAAAAAAATACAGGGCGATGGAGCATCCGTTCTGGCTCAGTTTCGCTCAACAAACATTAATATAACCAGTCGTTCCGCAACCAGAAGATTTACCTGTGTGTGGAACGACTGGTTATATGAATGTTTTCATCTTCGGTCAGCACTTAGTAAACACTACTTTTATTACAGTTTCTTTTGCTGCCTATCAAAGTATTATTTATTTCAGTCTGCTCTGCTTATTCAGATGTTGTTAGATCGATGTGAAAACTTTCTCATTAGAAGAATCCACCCAAAACCAATCACAATTGAAAACAATTGAAAGCAGTTCCGGAGTTGACACTTGATTCCTCACCTGTAGCAAACCGCATTGTAGAGGTTGATGAAATGTTGCGTGCCACGGTACCAGGGAGGATAGTCTAAGTTGGATATGTCTTGTCTTCTCTTCTTTTCACTTCATGTCCAATTTTCTCTTATCACCTATTCTATCATCACAATTCCCAGTAGAGCGTTGACTTCCTTTAAGGCAGGGACATTAAGGGTATATTTTGAGAATTTACTTACAAAATTTGAGCTTAGAGAACTAATTGTGGATAGGTGATCCTTTGATAACTACTAATGTTGTGAGTTTCATTTAACCAAACTACATGCATTGGTATTTTTCTTAATTCACCATGGTCTTCTCTGTTTGTATAGATAGAAGGACACCGAGAGGCACGTGCGATGTGATTTCCCTGTAGACATCATGTCGGACGGTACCTCATTCGAGGATGGTCTCTTTGTCGCACAGTCGACGACACTGTGGGGTTCTGCGGGATGTTTTCCCGTGAAAAACCGTAGACTGCGCGCTTCATCGCCGAAAATTCGCTCCACCTTCTAAACAACAAGTATGCATCTTTGTGCAAAAAGGTTAGGGACAAATTTTATTGATTATATGGTTTCATGAAGGAATCGACTTATTTTCGTTCTCCAAAAATATATGACTAACCTTACAATATGACACTATCCTAAATATTGGTTCCCTAAACCCTTCTTTCATTTTAGATGAATATATTGAGTTGTCAGTTCATTACTAATAACTGATTGATTGTTGCATTGTTGTATACTTTTGATTCTGCTAGATTCTACTAAATTTGGTCCTTGCTGTACTTGAAAAATCAAATAACTGAACTTGCTTTATTTCTGTTCTCTGTAGTTGTATAAACCCTGTATATGCAAATGAACTGTCAGTTAGTTCATTACTCACAACTGATTGACACTTTTGGTTCTGCAATATTCTACTAAATTTGGCCCTTGTTGTACTTGAAAAATCAAATAACCGAACTTGCTTTATTTCAGTTCTTTGTAGTTGTATAAACCCTGTATATGCAAATGGTGCCTATCGGTAGGTTTTGATTATGCTACATTATGCCCTTATAGAAACTTGAAATATCAAGCAACTTAACTTGCCTTATCTCAGGTAGTTGTATAAACTCTGTAGATGCATCACACTATGTTCATTAGTGCTATGTTTTTTCTAGGGTTCATTTGTGATATATTTGATGTATAAGCACAAGATCCAAGCTGTAAAGAGCGCAAATTACTTCTTACCGCTTTTATAAAGGCTAATTTACTCCATTTAGATTGAGGTAGTTTCAACTTATAAACCTCTTGTGACCAATTGGCATATGTTGTTAGATATGAGACAACAATTGCCTCAATGCCTCCAATGTTTTGGGCATTTTTTCATTGCATTTCGAATCAGAAGATGGAGCTAAAAAATAAGCAAATTTGTCAGACTGCCAGGTAAAAAGGGAGCTAAATGTTAAACACTGCCATGTAAAGATAAACCTTTGGATTATGGGATGCACTCGTTGCGCCGATGGCGCAAAGGGCGAGAGCAAACTATGTTTTCAAAGCATGCAAATAAGAATATTTAGAGACTGATCATAAAAATCCTTGAAGCATAAGGGAATATATATTTTGGTATGCTGCTCATACATAGCATTATATATTACATTGCATGGTAGGTTCATAGGACAAAAGAAAGGCATGGGATCTGTTCATGATAAGCAAAGCTACGTAGGCAGAGATGCACCATATAGATAGCTTTGATCACTCAGCTTATGGTAACTAGGATATGCAGTCATTTACATTAGGTAGTGCATAATTTAACTGTACGCCCATAATTGCTATTGCCAGCAAACAAGTTTCTGATTTCTCGCACTAACAGTTCTCACGATACTTATACAGGGTGAAGAATATGAGCATCCGGAGTATATCATATCGCGTGAGCCAATGCCAGGTTATAATGCTTATTATCCTGTTATGATATTCTTCATTTAAAATAAAATGACCTCATAGTGTTTATGATCTGCTATACTTCTCTGACGCCAATTTTCTGCCTTAGCACCAAAAAGACATATATCAGGCCGATCAATAATGCTCAACTTAACTAACCTGCTTACTATATTCTTCTTGCCATAGGTTTAAAGCTTAATTCTACTTTTTTCTTGATGAAAGCTTAGTCTCCTAACAATAAATAGTATTCAGCCTTCTTACATGTGCTGCTTCATTTCAATCTTACCAGAACGAAACTAAATTCAGGGTCACCCCCTGCTATCCAATACCGCGGAGAGCTTGAAAGGTACTGTCACTAGGGCAACCAAGTGAAGCTCTATCAGCACCATGTGAAGAAGTTGTTTTCCATGTTCCGCCGCAAAAAACCAAATACCAAATACTATGTCTGCACCATCAACAAAACATTCGTAAAGCCATGCCAAGGGATGGTAAACTCCTTCCTTCCACTTCATTGAAAAAAGTATTATCTTTACTTATGCCTCACAACTAAACTACTTACCTGACTAATCATCAGAAGTACAACCTGCAATATGCTTTTGATTCACCAAATTGACTTTATTGCGAAATATTGAAAAAATGGTATACACTACTATAGCACAACAATTCTCATCAACTTGCTACATGTAACTTTAGAAACTAATATTCATATAGTCTGATGTACATTTTTTCTTTCTTCCTATATTTGTTCTCCTTCACTAGAGTACCATACGTACGAAAAAAATAATTTACATCTTATACTCCACATAGGAAGGAGTGTAGCATGCTCTGCACCCTTCTTTTGCTTCCTGCCATTATTTACTGATAACTATTCTCACTATCTATATTTAAACCTTCTCAGTGACAAAGACACTCTCCAATCCATTCAATTAATTCCTTTTTTCTCATCAGTATTTTCAGGTCCACTACACTGAAAGAAAACTAAAAGATTACATTGACCCAAATTATGATACACTCAAGGTCAGGCTTGCAAATAGTGATCTATATGCCAATTGTTGCGTCATGCTAGGAACCGGCAAGAGAGCCACCGTAACAACAAACTGGTCTGAGTTCCGCCACCTTGCAAAAATCCATGAAGGAGACAATTGCAATTGTGATCTATATGCACGATGAGAACCAGGCGCTGCTTTGTGGTGACCTTGATAAATAACAAGACTTCTGCTACTGCATATTTTTGCAGCATAAGTAACCACAGCGGAATTCACATTGCAATATACTTGACTCTTTAAATCAGCGGTAATGTTAGGTTTCAGGGACCTGATTGATGTAGGCAGGCTAAAGAACTGATGAAAGGATAGTTCAGTGCTAGTAATTACTTGATGGAGCAAGAGCCTAGCAGACCCCGCATCCCGCCGACCTGCAAAACTTATTTGCAGTTCGCGCAAAACCACTTTTGCGGGCCGGCGCGGACTGGCATAGATGCAGACACTACTAGGAAAAACCCTAGTAGTAGCGCGGGTTTTGTGCCCATTAATAGTGCAGGAGGGCGCGCTACTAATAAGGCGCTACTGCTAGGACAAATAGCTGCAACGTGTGTTCACTCCCACGCTACTGCTAATCTAGCTAGTGGCAGCGTGTTTACTGACCATCGATATTAGTATTTTTTTTTATTTTTTTTATTTTGAGTGTATTTATACACCGTCATACAAATATTGGTACAATACCAGTTATGAGGTTTATATCATTATGTCCATAACAGTGTGTCAAATGAAGGTGGGTTAGGTTCAAGTGAAGGCAGTATGTGGTGCATGTCAAAAGTATACTACTAGTACAAACTTGATCTAGTTTGGAATAGTTGGAAAATAGATTGTGAGAAATCACGCATTTTTTTGCTTCCACGAGAGACGCGGCCGTACCTCTCAAAAATGGAAAAAATGTGTTTTCTTTTTTTCCTTTCCGCGAAAGGCACAATTTTGTTTTCACGCGAGGCACGGTTGTGCCTCTTGAAAATGAAAAAAAAAACAAGTTTTTTTCTTTTTCCTTATGTGAGAGGCACGGTTTTGCTTCCACAAGAGGCACAGCCGTGCCTTTCGGAAACGAAAAAAAAATATGTTTTTCTTTCTTTTTTCTTCCGTGAGAGACACAATTTTGCTTTGGCGAGAAGCACGGCCGCCTATCAGAAACGGAAAAACATGCTTTCTTTTTTCCTTCTACGAGAGGCACAGTTTTGCTTTCGCGAGAGGTGCGGTTTTGCTTTCATGAGAGGCACAGTCGTGGCCCTCGGAAATAAAAAATATGCGTCTTTTTTTCATCCGTGAAAGGCACGGTCGTGCCTTTTTTCGAAAAAGGAAAAAATGTGCACCCGATATGGTTTTTTCATTATGTTTCTTTCGTCTAGTTTTTTTCATGAATTTTTTTATCAAAACTTATTAACATGGGATCTAATTTTAAATATCTTGACGCGAGAAATCAAATGTTGAAAACAATTCAAGATTTGAATGCAAGGTTTAAGAGATAAAACATTTTGAAGAAACGGATCTAGAAAAAAGAAAAAACTCCCAGGTTGCGACAAGTGACGCATATGCCGTGCACCACTTGTCGCATCCCGTGGGTGGTAGCGATCTTTGGAAAGAATACTCCTTAATTAAATTAGTGATTTTGTGTGTTCGTTCGCTGGGTTGGGTTTCCCTGCTTTTTGCTTTTCTCTTTCTTCCTCGATTTTTTTGGTTTTCACCATTTTCCGATTTGTTTTGTTTTTTTTCTTTTTTATTCAATGGTTTCTTTGTTTATTTCTTGGCTTTCACGGGGTTATCATTTCTAGTTGTTTCTTTCTTGGATTTCCTTGTTTTTTCTGCTTTTCTTTCTTTTTTTCCTTTTTCTTGGTTTTTCTTGTTTTTTCTTGGTTTCATTCTGGTGCACTATTTTCCTTTTTTTTGTTTTCCTCTATTTCGTTGTCTTGATTTTTGGTTTTCATTGGGTTTCTTCTTTTTTATTTGTTTTTTGTCGATTTTCTTTGGGTTTTTTGTTCAACACATGCTAACTTTTCTCAGTACACATCTAACATTTTTCGCGTACATTAGTAATATATTTCTTTATAGATGTTTAATATTTTGGAAATATATGATTAACATCTTTTTAAACTTATATTTTTATGCTCACTTTTCTCCATATACATTGTTCGTATTTGGTATACAACTAATACACTATTCTACTATGCGTTTAAATTTTTTAATACATGGCCACATTTTTTCCTATACACATTTAACTTTTCAAATGCTTGATTAGTATTTTTTAATACAAGAATAACATTTTTTAAATCCGTGGTCAATATACATATTTACCATTATTCAAAAAGCTTGATTATTTTTTTCAAAAACAAGGTAACATTTTTAAATAAATGCTCGACATTTTTTCTATACACATTTATTTTTTTTCAAATGCTTGATTAACAATTTTTTAAACACATGTGTAACATTTTTTAAATACATGTCAACTATTTTCTCACGCATTATATATTTTTGCGAACATTTTTCGTATACATGGTCAACACTTTTTCTATACACATTTTTTTGGCCGGTGGTTTCCTACACACATTTAACATTCTTCAAATACATGATTAACAGTTTTTAAAAAATATGTAAAATATATACTTGGATTATTTGGAGGTGTAAACAAGAGTAAAAAGAATTTTTAAAAAATAACATTGTGAATTGTTTGAAAATAATGGGGTGCTCCTCAAGTGGCATTTTCCCTGTCGATGGACTCGACTCTTTTCCCTGCCCCCCGGCCTCTCACTTCGTTTCGTTCTTCCTCTGGCCTCCTGCGCACTGGGCTGGCTCATTCTCTCCGTCCTTCAGGCGAGACCTGGCTGTGTCTCACGTTAGGCGAGAACTAGTGCGTTGGTGCGACCGGACGCCAGAAGCGAGTCTAAATGAGCCAGCCCACGTTGGCCAGCTCAATTGAGCGAGTTTTCCTTGCTTTTTTTTTCTGCAGTTTTCATAGCGGTGTTCTTTTAAATACATTTATTGGATGTTTTACAAAGATAAAAATTAAATAAACAATATAAACAAAACATACATTAACAAAAAAATTGTGCAATATGTGTTTAAAAATTTCAGTCTATGTTAACAAAATCACCATATATTTAAAAAAAGTCATCATACAATAAAAAATGTTCGCTGTATGTAAAAAAATTTACTCTATACTGAATAAAACATTCATTGTATATTTACAAAATGGCCACTGTATATTAGAAAAAGGTTCTCAGTATACTAAATTTAATGTCTAGTGTGTATTTTAAAAAAATTACATCATATTGGAGAAATAAAGGTAACAAAAGAAACAGGTGAATAACCAAGCCTAGAAGGAAAAAACCAGAATGATACAGGTAACAAAAGAAACAGGAAAAAAACAAAAAAAATAAAAGCATGAAAACCGAAAATGCAACTGCGAACCAAACAGCATACACATGCACGCCGCGAGGCCTCGAGCAGGGCGGAGGCTTCCACTATTTGATATTCACGGGCGTCGAATAGGATCCACCCTGCTACATCACGTTGCGCACAAGGAGAAAAAGGCTAGCCCATTACGAGCAAGGTGTTCGTTCGGCCACCGACGGGCTCACAACCATAAGGACATCACAACAATCTTATTTAGTAAGTAGGTTGAGGATGCAGCTCCTAATCTGTGTTTAGGTCACTGGACAACAACCTACCATGTACCCCCTCGCGCGCTTGTCCCTCTCTTTCTAGGCCGGCCCACTTTATTGTTTCGATCCCCTGGGAGTAGAACGTGCGCCCATAGTACAGCAGGGCTGATTTTATTGTTCCAAAGGGCTTCTGTGTTTCTTATGTTTGGTTTCTTAGTTTTCTTTTTTTCTCCACTATCATTTTACTTTTTTTTTCGTTTTTTCTCTTTTCATTCTTTAGTTTCGTGCATGTTATTTAAGTAAGGAATACATTTCTAATTTCATGATCTTCCTTATAATATGGTAGCAATTTTACAAAATTCGGAAAAAAATAACTTCTGGAATATTTCCAAAGTCCAAGACCATTTTCAAAATCGATGAAACATTTTTTTAATCTGGAACATTTTTTTTATGAAATTCTGAATAATTTTAAAATTCATAAATATTTTCAAATGCATGACAATTATTGAACTTTAGGACATTTTTTAAATTTGTGAACAACTTATAAACTCGTGAACCTTTTTCAAACTTTTGAACATTCTATTAAATCTTGAACATTATTGAAACTTTTTAAAATTAATGAAAACATTAAAGTTTGCGTGATTTCTTTTCCACTTTGGAACATTTTTAAATCCGTGGAAATATTCAAATGCATGAAATTATTTTCCATTCATAAAAGTTTCCAGATTCGTGACAAATTCATAAACATTTTATGAAATCCTGATATTTTTTCAAATTCTTGAACTTTTTTTAAATCCAGAACATTTTTCAAATTAGTGAATAGATATTGAAACTCAAAACGTTTTTTGAAACCCCGAATTTATTTTTTCAAATTAGAGATTCATGAATAGTTCTCGAAGTAAAAAAACAAAAATTAAAAAACTAGGGTGCACCGCCCGGCGCCGGCACATGTGTCGCCCCAAAATGCACGCTGAGGCGCAAGGGGTTACGCGATTGGTGGCTATCTGCCGACCAGGTAAAGAGCCGGCATTTCGCACAGGCTGGTCTCTGACTGACCGGCCCATGTAGGTAGCGACCAGTAGCAAACGCGTATTGTAGCTCCACAAAAGAGTCACCCTCGCAGGGGATTGGACCCTTTGCAATAGAGCGCGACCTACTATCGATTTGAACAAGCGTGTGTTACTAATCATAAAGCAGCGTAAAGCATTGAGAACGTATATGAATCTAACTCTTAGGCCGTCGGATAAATCTTCCTCTAACTTCAACGTGCATGAAGCTCGTCTCTTCTCTTCGGCCATAAACTCGCTTCAGCTCCAGGACTTGCCTCTCCGTGGTAGACACTTTACTTGATCAAATCAGCCGTATGTGCCGGTTCTCGTGCGGCTTGGTCAGGCACTTGCTAATGTTGCTTGCGTTTCCAAATTCCCTTAAACCTTGCTCTCTTTGGTTAATAGAACTACTCGATCACATTCCCATTCGCTTGACAGTAGTCACTTCTATCCCAAAATCTACGGTTTTTCATCTTGACCGCTCTACTCGGCAACACTCAATTCTAAGAGGAGGTTGCGATCAATTGGAACAGCGTGGGTGCCAGACATGCTCACCTTGGCTCAGCCGGAGTTCTCGCCCTTAAGGTTAAGAGTATTCATAACATAGCCAAAAAATGGATTACCGGTCGTAGGTCCCAGAAAATCCTCGCTACCAACTCTCACACCATTGTCAATCTGATCGACAAACTTGAAGAATCTAGGCTGCTCTCTCCAGTTGAATCTCACCTCAGGATTGCGATGAAGCTCTCACTTCACCGGCACAAGCCGTGATTGTGGCTTACTAGAGACAGCGGGCTAAAATCAAAGATTGTGTCCAGGGTGATGAAAACTCGGCCTACCTCCATGTTAGCGGTTCGGTTCGCCAAATTAAACCCTATTTGATAACGGGCTCACTTTCATCGCGCACTCAGACAAGGAAGTAATTTTGCTGCAATTCTTCAAAGGGCTCGTTTGTGTCAGCTCAAATGTTCGCATTTATTTTGACCTTGAGAGTTTGTTGCTGCCTAATTCTATCTCCTCCTCTCAGGCCTCTGATCTTGCTTGGCCTTTCACCTTCGAAGAGATCAAGGAGGCCTTGTGGGCCATAAAAGACGACGCGAGCCCTAGAACAGACGGGTTGGGCTGCGCTTTCTTTAAGGCCAATTGGAACCTTGTCAAATGGACTTGCTTAACCTCCTAAATGATTTCCATTATGGGAAGGTTGATCTTAAGCGTATTAACCAAGCCCATATCATGCTCCTTCCAAAAAAACGATGCTTCTAAACCTGAGAACTATCACCTAGTGTTGCTCCAAATTGTTCATCCAAGATTGCTTCTAAATGTCTGTCTAACCGTGTCCAACGTATGATCAATCAAATTATTCATCTTGATCAAGTGGGCTTCATCAAAGGTCGCGGGGTCGCTGAAAATTTTGTCCATGCCGCAGACGTTGTTCGGACTTGCTTTAAAAGGGCATCCTCGGATGTTGTTTTGAAACTAGATTTTAACAAAGCCTTTGATTCTGTGCCAAAGGTTTCTCGTCGACCTGGTGCCGTTGGATTGAGGATTTGAACAAGCCTGCCAGCTCGGCCATTTTTCTGAATGGAAAACCAGGACCTTGGTTCCAATGTCGTCAGGGGGTGCGGTAAGGAGACTCATTTTCACCCTATCTTTTGATCATTATCGCAGACGTCCTAAAACGACTCATTCTTCAAGCTGCTCATGATGAGCATCTTACTCACCCTCTGGGCGAAAACCTTCCTTGCACCATCCTCCAATACGCCGATGACACGCTTATCGTCCTCCCGCCTAATGCTACACAGTTGCAAACCCTTAAAAAATTCTGCTATAGTTTTTTGAGGCAATGAGTCTCGCCATTAACTTCCATAAAAGCACCTTTGCTCCCATCCACGTCGATCTGGCGCTAACCTCGAACCTGGCGGCAATCCTAGGTTGTCCGGTTGCCTCCTTTCCCCAATCTTACCTGGGTTTGCCTCTTTCGACCCATAAACTGCCCCTTGCTGACTTTTTCTTCGTTATTGATAGGGTGGACCGACGTTTAGCTAGTTGGAGGGGTCTTTTATTATTGCTTGCTGGCCGGGCTATTCAAGTCGCTTTGTCCTTCGCGCCCTCCCAATCTATGCTATGAGTGTTTTGCTTCTGCCTTCTTGAACCTTGTAGGAACTCAAAAATGATGTAGAGCTTTTTTTTTGGATCGGACAAGACTAGGTCACGGGTGGTCAATGCAAAGTAGCTTGGGAACTCGTATGCGCTCCTTTCGCTTATGGAGGGTTTGGGTTTTCTTCTCTGAAACATATGAATCTTTGCTTGCTTCTTAAACACATAGCTAAACCTCATGAAGCTCACATACCTCTGGTTGCCTCCGACATGATCTCCAAGTATGGATGGTCGCCTTCTGATGACCCACAAGTATAGGGGATCGCAACAGCTTTTGAGGGTAGAGTATTCAACCCAAATTTATTAATTCGGCACAAGTGGAGCCAAAGAATATTCTCAAGTATTAGCAGTTGAGTTGTCAATTCAACCACACATGGATAACTTAGTATCTGCAGCAAAGTATTTAGTAGCAAAGTAGTATGATAGTAATGGTAACAATGGCAAAGGTAAAGATAGCAGTGTTGTAGTGATTGTAACAGTAGCAACGGAAAAGTAAATAAGCAAAGCACAATATGTGAAAATCTCGTAGGCATTGGATCAGTGATGGATAATTATGTCGGATGCGATTTCTCATGTAATAGTTATAACATAGGGTGACACAGAACTAGCTCCAATTCATCAATTTAATGTAGGCATGTATTCTGAATATAGTCATACATGCTTATGGAAAAGAACTTGCATGACATCTTTTGTCCTATCCTCCCGTGGCAGCGGGGTCCTAGTGGAAACTAAGGGATATTAAGGCCTCCTTTTAATAGAGTACCGGACCAAAGCATTAACACATAGTGAATACATGAACTTCTCAAACTACGGTCATCACCGAGAAGCATCCCGATTATTGTCACTTCGGGGTTGTCGGATCATAACACATAATAGGTGACTATAGACTTGCAAGATAGGATCAAGAACTCACATATATTCATGAAAACATAATAGGTTCAGATCTGAAATCATGGCACTCGGGCCCTACTGACAAGCATTAAGCATAACAAAGTCATAGCAACATCAATCTCAGAACATAGTGGATACTAGGGATCAAACCCTAACAAAACTAACTCGATTACATGGTAAATCTCATCCAACCCATCACCGTCCAGCAAGCCTACGATGGAATTACTCACTCACGGCGGTGAGCATCATGAAATTGGTGATGGAGGATGGTTGATGATGACGACGGCGATGAATCCCCCTCTCTGGAGCCCCGAACGGACTCCAGATCAGCCCTCCCAAGAGAGATTAGGGCTTGGCGGTGGCTCTGTGTCGTAAAACAAGATGAAACTTTTTCTCTGTTTTTTTCTCCGTGAAACGGAATATATGGAGTTGGAGTTGAGGTCAGTGGAGCATTAGGGGGCCCACGAGACAGGGGGGCACGCCCAGGGGAAGGGGGCGCGCCCCCCATCCTCATGGATAGGGAGTGGGCCCCCTGACCTTGATTCTTTCTCCAGTATTTTTTATATTCTCCAAAAGTTATCTCCGTGGATTTTCAGGTCATTCCGAGAACTTTTGTTTTCTGCACAATAAACAACACCATGGCAGTTCTGCTGAAAACAGCGTCAGTCCGGGTTAGTTTCATTCAAATCATGCAAGTTAGAGTCCAAAACAAGGGCAAAAGTGTTTGGAAAAGTAGATACGTTGGAGACATATCAACTCCCCCAAGCTTAAACCTTTGCTTGTCCTTAAGCAATTCAGTTGATAAACTTAAAGTGATAAAGAAAAACTTTTACAAACTTTATTTGCTCTTGTTGTTGTAAATATGTAAAGCCAGCATTCAAGGTTTCAGTAAAGATTATGAACTGACCATATTCACAATAACACTTAGGTCTCATGTTTACTCATATCAATGGCATAATCAACTAGCGAGCAATAATAATAAAACTCGGATGACAACACTTTCTCAAAACAATCATAATATGATATAACAAGATGGTATCTCGCTAGCCCTTTCTGAGACCGCAAAACATAAATGCAAAGCACATTTAAAGATCAAGGACTGACTAAACATTGTAATTCATGGTAAAAGAGATCCAGTCAAGTCATACCCAATATAAACTAATAGTAATGCATGCAAATGACAGCGTGCTCTCCAGTGGGTGATTTTTAATAAGAGAGTGATGACTCAACATAAAATTAAATAGATAGGCCCTTCGCAGAGGGAAGTAGGGATTTGTAGAGGTGCCAGAGCTTGCTTTTAAAATAGAGATGAATAAACATTTTGAGCGGTATACTTTCACTGTTAATGCAACAACTATGAGATCTCGATACCTTCCATGCTACGTACATTATAGGCAGTTCCCAAACAAAATGGTAAAGTTTATACTCCCCCACCACCAACAAGCATCAATCCATGGCTTGCTCGAAACAACGAGTGCCTCCAACTAACAACAGCCCTAGGGGAGTTCTGTTTTAATTATTTTGGTTTGCTTTGATCTTTTTGATCATGGAACTGGGCATCCCGGTTACCAGCCATTTTCTCGTGAATGAGGAGTGGAGTCCACTCGTCTTGAGAATAACCCACCTAGCATGGAAGATACAGACAGCCCTAGTTGAAACATGAGCTGCTCGAGCATACAAAATAGAATTTTATTTGAAGGTTTGGAGTTTGGCACATACAAATTTACTTGGAACGGCAGGTAGATACCGCATATAGGAAGGTATGGTGGACTCATATGGAATAACTTTGGGATTTAAGGAATTTGAATACACAAGCAGTATTCCCGCTTAGTACAGGTGAAGGCTAACAAAAGACTAGGAAGAGACCATCTAAGAGAGCGACAACAGTCATAAACATGCATTAAAATTAATTTACAGCAGGTGCAAGCATGAGTAGGATATAATCCATCATGAACATAAATATCGTGAAGGCTATATTGATTTTGTTTCAACTACATGCATGAACATGTGCCAAGTCGAGTCACTTAATTCATTCAAAGGAGGATACCATCGCATCATACCACATCACAATCATTTTAATAGCATGTTGGTACGCAAGGTAAACCATTTTAAGTTCCTAGTTAATTAAGCATGGTATAAGCAACTATAATCTCTAAATGTCATTGCAAACATGTTTATTCATAATATGCTGAATCAGAAACGAATAACTCATCATATTTACGAAAACAAAAGAGATTGGGTTCATACCAGCTTCTCTCATCTCAATCAGTCCATCATATATCGTCATTATTGCCTTTCACTTGCATGACCGAACGGTGTGTATAATAATAATAGTGCACGTGTATTGGACTAAGCTGAAATCTGCAAGCATTCAATTCAAGAGAGAAGACAAGGTAAAATGGGCTCTAATTTAAATCAACAATCATGCATATGAGAGCCACTAAGCATTTTTAATATGGTCTTCTACTCTTGACCCCCAAAGAAAAGAAAAAAACTATTTACACGGGAAAGCTCCCAACAAGCAAAAGAAGAACGAGAAATATTTTTGGATTTTTATTTTAATTAGTACTACAAGCATGAAAATTAAACTAATTAATTTTGTGGTTTTTAATAAGGTTTATCAAACACACAAGAAGAAAGCTAGACAAAGGAAATTAAACTAGCATGGATAATACAATGAAAGAGTATGAGCACCGACAAATAGAATAGTGTGTGAACATGAATGTAAAGCCGGTGAGAAATACGTACTCCCCCAAGCTTAGGCTTTTGGCCTAAGTTGGTCTAATGCCAAGGATCGCGGCTACTCTCCCCGGTGTACTACGGAGCGTCATTGTACTGCCACTGACTGGTGATCTCCTCCGGATCCCACTGATAGGATGATGGACGATAAGGGTCCAGTGGTGATTCCGGCTCAGGCTCTGGAGCTGACGTCTGGCCTCGATGCGCGTACACAGCAATTGGCAAGACGAGGTACTGACCTGCAGTTAAATCAAACAAAGAAGGCGCAGGCAGGGTAATAATCTCATTGTGTTTCTTATTAAATCTCAGGTTATACAGAAGCATCTTATCATCGTTGTCAACAATAAACTCATGCGCTATCATGCTCCTGTAATCTAAAAAGGTAAGAGGCAACAGTGCCTCCTCTTTCTCATTATGCCTAATAGGTATCTCAAAATATGTGAATCTATCAACCATCTACTATTCCATTGCCACCTACTATCACCACTTTGGGCTGAGCTCACCAGTTTATGTGAAGACCCACCCCAAGGGCTGCTCTATGCCTAGGATGGAGAAGTGAACAACAAAACTCGCTCAACTGTGTTGATGGCCATCCTTTGGAATATTTGAAAGAGGAGAAACGCCAAGGTTTTTCGCAATGAACATGAAGGCCTCCACATAATTACGCGTTCTATGCTGATGACCTGCGACTATGGTCCCACCAACGTAAAAATCCCCAAAATTAGATCTCGCTTAAGGATTGGGGATACATGTTGTTTTACTTAGCTGAGAGATTATAATCCTCTATTTCTATGTAATTTTCTTTTACTCCTCCCCCCTTTGTACCTCTGCTACTCTTGTAACACCCACTTTGGTTGGATAATAAAGGTTCATGCATACCTAAGCCCGCCGTTAACGCATCAAAAATAAAAATAAAGCATTGAGTACGAACCCCAAACACAGATAAAATTTATTCATGAAATTCTAAACGCAATTATTTTTTTAAAAAAATCCGAGTGTTTTGTGAAACGCAAACACTTTTTAAAATTGTGAACAAATTTAAAAAGACTGAAATTTTTTTGAAAACTAGGAACGGTCTTTTGAAATCATGGACAATTTCATTGAAAAGGCAACACTTTTCGAAAATTCATAAAAAAAGGCAAATGTTTTATGAAACCCACGACCAGAATTTCACAACACAAACATTTTTTGAAATTTGTGAACAACATTTTAACCTTCGACATTTTCTAAAACTCCTGGTAAAAAAGAAAATATGAACATTTTTTAAAATTTATGAAAAATCTTTTAAACAGGAACATTTTTTGGAAAGTTATGAAAAAATTGAACCAAAACATTCAAAACAATTTTTGAAAAAACACAATTTTTTCGAAATTTGAGAATATATTAAATTTTTCTGAACAAATTTGGAAAATACGACCATATTTTAGAAGGACTAGTATTTTTTGAAAAATTCCAAGCATATTTCATAAACAAGAAACTTTATTTTTGATAAAAGACAAAATGACTTGAAAAAAGAAACAGAAAAAATGGAAGCATAAAACCAAATAAGAAAAGAAAGAAGAAAGAAGGAAAACGGAAATACAAAAAAGAAAAATGAAGAAAATAAAAGCAAAATGATTTTTTAGAGAAAAACAAAAAGAAACGGATGCGGTTCAGCGAACCTTCTAGAGCCTGTTGAGTGCACCTTTTAGAAGGTTCCCGAAATCAGATGCGGTTGGACGTACGCTGGCCATTCGCTGCAGCGCGAAACGCAGTTTAACACCACGCACGTCAAACAGGAATTGCCAACCTACGCAGCAGAGCACCCCGATCCAACAATAGCAAATATCGGTATTATGTTTTCTATAAAATAACTAATTAAAAAGCACTCCGTACAAAGGTCGCTTCTATTTTTCGGGTTTTGACAAGTGGCGCACTACTACATGTGCGTCACTTGTCGCGACATATGAGTTTTTCTTTTTCCTTAGATTCATTTATTTAAAAAAATTATCTCTTAAACCGTACGTCCAAATCTTGAACAATTTTCCTCGTTAGATTCTTCGCGTCAAGATGTTCAAAACTAGATTCATGTTGATAAATTTTGATAAACTTTTTATATGAAAAAATCAAATCAAGAGCACGTTTTTTTCTTTCTAGAAAAGCACGATTGTGCCTCTCGTGAAATCAATCCATGCCTTCAGGAGAAGTAAACACGTGCCACTCGCGAAAGGAAAATAAAAGAAAAAAATCATTTCCGAGAGGCCCGTGCGTGCCTCTCGTAGAAGCAAATTCGTGCCTCAATGAGAAGTAAATCCGTGCCTCTCGTCTGTGGAAGGAAAAAATGCAATTTTTTCCGTTTCCGAGAGGCACGGCTCTGTCTCTCGCGGAAGCAAATCTGTGCCTCTCGTGGAAGGAAAAAAAATATATTTTTCATTCCAAGAGGCACGACCGTGTCTCTCGCGAAAGTAGAAAAAAAACATGTTTTTCCACAAAATTATTTTTCGAATATTTTTCTTTCAAAAGCTAAGAAAGACCGATGAAAATTGAAAAGATGAAAAAAAGAAAGAAAACATTTAAAAAATCGAAAACACATGCAAAAAGAAATACTCCCTCCATCCCAAAATTCTTGTCTTAGATTTGTCTAAAAACGGATACATCAAGTCACGTTTTAGTATTAAGTACATCCATATCTAGGAAAATTTAAGACAAAAATTTTGGGACGGAGGGAGTAGGAGTGAGCGCCCAGAGTGCGACACATGGCGGTAGTGGTGCACTCTCAGCCCACCCCAGGTGATCGTTCTGGGGCTCCCGAAGGAATACTCTTCGTCCCTGGAGCTACGTACGGTTGGGCTGGCCCAACTAACTCCACTTTTCCTTTTTGTAAGTTTATCCTGTCACATTCTTTTTCTGCTTTTCCATTTCCATTCTTCCTTTCTTTTTCCCAATTTGTTTTTTCTTTTATTTCCTATTCTTCTTTTTCTTTCCTTTTTCATTTTTGTTTAATTTCTATTTTCTTTTCATTTCAATTTTTTCAAATTCATAAGTATTTTTGAAATCCGGGAACATTTTCCAAATTGGGGATCATGTTCCAAATTTCAAAATGAATATTTTTTAAAATTTTATTTTTTTGTAAAAATGAGAACATTATTAGAAATCACTTTCTAAAAATGTATCATTATCTTATTCATGATTTTTTTAACTCACAACATTTTGGAATTATGTATCACTTATTTGAAATCCATGAACATTTTTCGTATTCGTGAATTGTTTTAGAAATTCAGAACATTATCGACGCCATAAACTTTTCTTGAAATACAAAAACACCTTTTCAACTTTGTGGACTTTTTTGAATAACATGAATTATTTTCTAAGTCATAAACATATTAAGAACCTTTCTAATTAGTAAACATTTTGTAAGTCTGGGAACATATTCAAATTCGTACACATTTTTCAAATCATGAAACATTTTTCAAAAATCCAAGAATTTTTGGAAATACAGGAATATTTTTTAAATTTGAGAATAATTAGGGTTAGGATTTCAAATATTTTGTAAATTCGAGAACATATTCAAATTCGTATTTTATCCTGTTTTTACCTTTGTTCACCAATTGGAACCTTGTCCAGAAACATTTTTCAAAATAATGAACATATTTATAGAAATTCGTTTTTTAATTTAGAATTTTTTGAAATCATGAACATTTTTTAAAGAAGCCAAAAAAAGAAAAACATGAAAACGAATGAAAAATGTCCCAAAATCGGCGGCCCAAAGCTTGCTCGGGTGTGAGTGTTTTTTGCGCTTGCGAGAACTATATCTCGCTTATAGCAAGCGTGCTGGCCCGTTCGCTCGCTGTACGTTCGTTCTGCTATGGTTTTCTTCAGGGTTTTTCCTTTCGTTTTTAATTTGATGTTTTTGTTTTTCACGAGCAGTTTTATTCTGTTTTCCTTTTTCTTCGTTCTAACTTCTTGTTTCTTTGTTTTTCACTAAGTTCTTTATTTGTTTTCTCAGTTTTCAATTATTTTACTTTCTTTTTTCTTTATTTCTCATAAGTTTTCTTTTGTTTGTTCTTGGTTTTCACCGATTTTGCTTTACTTTTGTTTTTTCTTTGTTTCATTCTTCTGTTTTTATTGATTTCTTTAGTTTACTTCATTTTGATTTCTTCTCACCGGCTGTGTTTGGTTTCTTTCCTTCTTTTTATTTGTTTTTCTTCGGTTTTAGAACCTTTTTATTAACTTTTTTTTGTTTTCTCTGTGTTGTTTGTTTCTTTTTTCTCGGTTTTCTATGTACATGTTTTATGTACATGTGAAACATTATTTTTATACATGTCAAATGTTTTTTAGATAGACAACACATGAACATTTTTAAACTTTCACAAACATTTTTCTGTATGATATCAATATTTTTCATATACATTTGAAATATTTATTTAATAATTTACTTAATAAAATTGAATAACTTTTTTTATAATGTAATTTACATTTTTTCAAACATATGAACATTTTTAAATGTCATAAGTTTTTTAATATGCTATCAGTATATATTTTTTGAATTAAGCTAACAATTGCTTTGCATTGTGTTAACATTGTTTCATATTCCATATTTTAATATATTGCTCATTTTTAAGCTTTGAAATATGTGTTATTACAATATTTCCCGAAAATACAAATACAAGAAAAAGCGAAACAAAAGACGAAGAAACGTAAAAACAGGATAAAAGACGAACTTTACATAGAAGCTACCTGGGCCGGTCCATTTGCGACACCCTGACTCGAGCGGTCGCTACAACTCGCCTTAGGCGAGGTATAGGCACCCTCGACATGGCCCACATGAAATTTGTTGCCCAAGAAACAACGTGGGCTCATATGTTGCTGCTGAAATTGGACCGGCCCTTTCCCAGTCCGACTAGGGTTTACCCTGCCTTTGCGCCGCCCCCCGACCTTGGTATAACCCGCCGTCGCCAGAAACCTTCGGCGCAGAACGCACCGTAAACCACCGAGCACCCGCGAATACTTGGAAGTCAAGCAAGGCGAATTCGGCATGGACTCCTTCTCGTCGCCGTCGATGTCGTCGTCAGGGTCGTCCCCCAACCCGGAGGCGCTCATGGAGCAGATCAAGGCGCAGCTCGCGCAGGCCTATGCCCAGGAGCTTCTCGAGGTGGAATCTCCCCTAATGTTTTCATATTTTATTACTTTCGTTGATCTACTTCTACGAGGACGGCTAGGCTGCTAGTTACAGGCATAGATAATTCTTGATTCGTCGATAGCTGATTTGCTAAGGAGGGGAATATTCGGCTTCGTTTCGTTGGGGCGATAATGTTAGAACCGGAGGGGATTCTTTTATCGTGCTTGCAAGTTTTTTCCCACTTTGCTAAGGCTTTTATAGATAGATGCACTATTTGGGGCTTGCAGATTCTACTTGAACAGGCAGCAACTGCATTGTCTTTGATTGCCGCGTTTGAGCTCTGTGGGTTTCCTTCAAGTTTAGAGAGAAATTCAGTTTGAGGACATCTGTTAAAAGTCAGATTTTTTTATATATATAAAAACCAGACCGAATCTTTTTGCAATCCCGATTGCTGTAATAAATACGATTGAATTAACTAAATTGAGTAGCTGGTTACCATTGCTTCAGAAAAGGATTATTATCTTAGAAAGAGTTTTACATGTTGCAGCTGTTAAGCCATGCTCATTGTATCCATCGACTGTAATACCTTTCTACTCCCTCCGTTCCAAAATAGATGACCCAACTTTATACTAACTTTGGTATAAAGTTGGGTCGTCTATTTTGGAACAAAGGGAGTATCATATATCACAATGATCTGCATCGCATTTCAACTTAATTGGAGCAATATGGCATGACTAGACTGTAGATTAGTAATTTATATTGTTCTATTTTCTTGCTCTATTGAGCAACGGTTGTCGAATTCTGACAATCCAATATTATAGAGTTCTAGTGCGCATTTTCAGTAGTAATAGGTCAATTTGCTGAACCTGGTTGCATAAAGATCTCTTAAAATTTCTATCACACCAGTGTTTGGTATGTCCAGATGTTTAATTGAGATGATCCATGATGCACCTGTGCACAATAAGGTGCATCAATATGGGTAGGACGGTGCAACATTTATGAAATTCCAATATCACCAATTTGCTATTTTTTATTTATTTATATAAGGAGAAGGTATAAAAAGTCCATAAGTAGGTTAATAGGAATAAATGAAGTTATAAGACAATATTATACAGTACCGGTTATTTTTATACAAATTAATTCTGATACTTCCTAGTACAGCCTTGAGCAATATCGTTGCTCTAGTATTACCTGTTATACCTAGTGTAATGGTATATGGCCTGGCAGAGTTGTTAGTCACTGCAAATTCCTTCTTTTCTTGTAAGGTTGTTAATTTGAGTCTGTATGAATTGTTTAGGTTCTTCTGTTGTGGTTGATGGTGACAAGTAATAAATCATTATTTGGCTCTTAATTCAAAGGACATCAATCAAGGTTCTGTTTGGTGATGTTCCTGTTGTGTAGGGGCTTACAGCTTCTAATTATGAACACAAGCAACTTATTTTGGTAGGAATGATTAGGGCTTCTATATTGTCCCCGCTAATTATGTCCGTAGATTAGTTTGGGATAAAGTCTATTATTCTTATTTTTTAAAAGGAAGTTTATTATTCTGTTATGAACTACTATTACTTTGCACTGGATTCAGTTGAGTCATGCTCTCTTTTCTTGGAGATATGTGGTAACCTCTAGCAAGTAGTGATGTTGCATGTTATACATTTTCTTGTCCTAACTAACTATTGATGGGGCACCCGTAATTTGCACTCGTGCGTAATTTCCGACCACAAGTTTCTGACAGGCCAACCCGGGCGTTTTTCTCCCCTTTTCCTTCTGTTTTGTACTTGGTCTTCAGACCATGTGCTACTTGTTTATCTTTATAAATTTTCTGTTTGCCTATATTATTTTGTGCAATTTATCTATTTTCAAGGCAAAATCTTATTATACAATTTTTTTTCTGGGTGGTTATTCAATCTTTTTTCTTGAATACATAATGTTCCAACTTGGATAGTACTACGAACTTTCTACTTAAATTCTGTTAAAAGACACAAACTTTCTATGTATACAGTACAGACTTTTCACTCTTAAACAAAACTTTCTACCAGTAAGGCAAAACTTTCTACTCTGATAATAGTACTCCCTCCGATCCAAATTAATTGCCACTGCCTAATTCAATACAAAGTGGACAATTAATTTGCATTGGAGGGAGTACAGACTTTCTATTTAAAAAGTACAAACTCTCCACTAACAAAATAGAACTTTCTACTCGGATAATAATTGCTAGGTTTACTCAAACAGAACATCCTACTTAAATAATGCAAGCTTTCTAGTCAAACAATATGAACTCTCTGAGAAGTAACCATAGTCCAAAGCAGGATTGCTTTCCCACATGAAAAGCTTTGGTTCCTTTGAGCTGTGTTCTCGTTTGAAATGTGAGAAAGGGCAAGGTACGCGCGGTGAAACTTTTCAGCATTAAAAGTTGTGGCTTGGCTGCTAATTGTATGAATTTTTGGGAAGGAGAAGCAAGTGCACAGTTGGAATTTGATTGCTGTGGCCGTTTATAGATCACTAAAGTAGTGATCTAAATGCTCTTATAATACTTTACGGAGGGAGTACATTATATGAACGCAACACAAGCTAAAGATATTAGTAAGCTGGTTTAATTCACTTAAGTTTTATATACTCAGATTAACATTTTGAGATGCTTTGAAATGTTGTTGAGCTTCCCTCAAACTTTCTCATTGTGGATTTTTCTTGCTGCTGTTCCATTATTACTAATTTTCACCTTTGCATCATCTGTTTCGTTCATTTGTACTGATTGGTTGTCATTGATGTCACATGAGTGAGTTTGAAACTCACTTGTTGCCTTGGGAATGGATATTTGGAAACTCTATTGTTTGTTGCCTTGACAACAAACCGATATGCACAACTTTTTAAGACACAGAAACTAATTATCCTTTGTAATTTCGCAGACCGTTGGGAACAAGTGCTTTGCGAAGTGTGTGACCAAGCCAGGATCAAGCATGAGCGGAAGCGAGAGCAGCTGCGTGTCACGCTGTGTTGATCGTTACATTGAGGCAACTGGCATCGTCGGCCGGGCTTTGTTCAGTCACCGTTAAGAAGCTGGGTAGTAATGAGATGAGGTGAACTGGTAATATGAGGCGAGCTTTTGTCTAGAGTCTTGTGTCGTCAGAATACAGTAACAGTTGCTACTCAAGTCATCATGCGTTGTTGGTTCATTGCGCCATTCTAGGTTTGTGAAAAAAACAGGATGTATTTGAGTGGTGAAGTTCTTTTGGTTAAACTTGTACTAATATTATTTTTTTCTGAGCAACAAATAACCTCGTGCAGTTCTTCTCGATGTTATGTTTAGCCCAGATTTTACATGCAAGCAGTTCAGGTGAATCGGCAAGCATTCTAAGGTCTCCTTTGATTCAAATGATTTTTAGAGGATTAGACTTCATAAGAATTGTTCTTTTTTTTAGGAACTCTTAAGAATTGTTCTTATGTTGATTGTTTGATTCATAGGATTGTAAGTGCTTTTTGTACTCTGCGCTGATCGATTGGCGCGAGAGCCTGGCTGGCCACAGCGCTGCTGTACGATCTGCCTGCGAATAGTCGTCCGGTTGGCGGAAAAAGCAGAAAAAGTTCTCCCCATGAAAACCGATACAGCACCACTCGCAGCTCCGTCGCGCTCGCGGCACACTGCCTCGGTCGTCGGCAGCACCACCCGTCGCACATGCCGCTGTGGACTTGCCGGTCGCAGCTATCCCGCGGCCGTTTGTAGCTTCCTCCCCATGCCGGTCGCAGTTTTTTGACCGGTGCGCGGTGGTTGGTCTGAGCACCACCATAGACGGTTGCAGCTTCCACCGTCGTAGGCTGAAGCTTTACCGGTCGTAGCTTGTCATTCCACCATGCCAGTTGCAGCTAGTCGCCGTGTAGGTTGCAGCTCGCCGCCTACCACATGGGCAACACCTTCCCCCTAACTAACTGCTCATGGAACACCTTGTCGCCATTTACACAACACCACCCGTGCAGTCACAGCATGGTCGTCCGGCGGTTCCAGCATCTCCAGCCGCACGTCGCAACACTCCAGCGACATCCATGAAAGCTCCGGTCTCGTGTATGAGAAAAATCCTTTGTCTACCTTCTAACTATGATAGGATGAATGAATAACATTAAAGCTGGACTGGGTGAGATCTGGCAGAAGGAGAAAACTGCCTTATGACAGAGATCCAGAGATGGAAAGGGGGACCGTAATAATACTTATTTTCATGCCCTTGCTAACTATAGACACCGTAAGAATCACTTGTCTAAAATTAATGGGACTGGCGGTAATGTTACCTCTACCACTGACATGTTGGAGGTAGCTAGTTCCTTTTACCAAAATTTGTTCTCGTTTGAACCTAAACTTGATATTCATTTGGGTCCAGATTTTTGAGCTGATAATGAGTTAGTGACTGCAGAAGAAAATGCTCTGCTGGAAAGATCCTTCTCTAATGAAGAAATAAAGCTACTACTATGAGTTCATATGTTGGTGGTGCACCTGACCCTGATAGTCTTTTCTTTCATTTTCTATCAAACCTTTTGGGATCTGATAAAAAATGACTTTATGTGGTTAGTTAGGGACTTTGAAAATGGTATTCTAATGTTTATCGTCTGAATTTTGCTATTATTACTCTGATCCCTAAAGTGCCTAATGCTAAAGATATGAAGAACTTCAAGCGTACCAGCCTGAGTAATTGTGCTATTAAGATTATTTTTTCTAAAGCTATGACAATTAGAGCTTCTCCTATGTGTGATAGAGTTATTTCTCAAAATCAAACCGCTTTTATTAAGGATAGGTTCATTTTGGAAAGTGTGGTTATGGCTCATGAAGTGATTCACGAGATCCATAGAACTAGGACTAGTGGTTTAGTTTTGAAGCTGGATTGTGAAAAAGGCTTATGATAGGGTTTGTTAGGAATTCCTTGTGGAGATGCTCAAGTTAGAGGATTTGGCAGTAAATGGATTGGTTGGGTGTGTAGTTCTCTACACCAAGGTTTCTTTTGTGTTAGGATTAACGATACTAATGGGCCCAACTTTAGTGGGGGAAGGGGTTGAAGCAGGTTGACCCCTTCCCCCCTCTACTTTTTAATCTGGTGGTTGATGTGTTCTCTAAGGTGTTCATGAAAGTTGTTAATCATAATCTAATTGCCGGGCTTTTGGCACATGTGATTCCTCGGGGTGTAGTCAATTTACAATATGCTGATGACACTATTACTTTTCTAGATGCATTTGTGGAGCATGCCAGAAATTTGAAATGGATCTTAGCTTGGTTTGAGAAACTTTCTGGTTTAAAAAATAATTTTCATAGAAGTGATCTTCATACTATCAATGTTAATGAAGCAGTGTCTAGAGAATTTCCTCATTTTTTTCCTGTCAGATGGGGATTTCCCCTTTAAATATTTGGGAGTTCCTCTGCACTATAAAAAACTTAGGAGGAAGGACCTCCAACATATCATTGCTAAAATTATTAAGAATATTGTAGGGTGGTTTGGGAGAAATGTGTCTTATACGGACAAGCTTATTCTACTTACTACTTGTATTGCTAGTATTCCTACTCATTTGATGTCTATGATGAAATTCCCTACACGGGCAATTGATGCCATCACCTCTCAAATGTCTCATTTCTTCAGGGGGGGGGGGGGGGGGTTGAGAGATGAACACAAATATCATTTGGCTAAATGGGGGCTTGTCCCTCAAAGAAAGTAGTTTGGTGGGTTGTGTGTTCCCAACCTTAGAGATTTTAATATGGCTTTGTTGGCTTCTTGGAGTAAGAGATTTTTTGATGGTAGGAATAGTGATTGGAGTAAACTCATGTGCTTCAAAATATACTGTTGATAAACCAAACATTTTGTGGGCTAGAACTGGGAAAGGTTCTCCATTCTGAAAAACTATTGCTTGGGCTTTTGCTGCTGCCAAAGTTTTTTATAGATCGGTGCCTAGGAATGGGGAAAATGTGTCCTTCTAGCACGATACTTGGTTAGGGGAATGCTCTCTTAATACTAGGTTTTGGGACCTTTTTGCGATCATTGAACAATAGGATGCCTCCATTGCCCAAGTGTGGCATGGAGTGGATCTACACCTTTCTTTTAGAAGATGTGTGGATGAACTAACTCTAACTAGATGGTTTGAGCTAGTGGATCTGGTCAACATTTTTTTCTCCTACAGTTGAGTTAGATAGACCTGTTTGGACCTTGGTGTTGGGGAACATAGCAGAAATTCAAAAATTTCCTACGAGTCACCAAGATCTATCTATGGAGAGACTAGCAACGAGAGAAGGAGAGTGCATCTACATACCCTTGTAGATCGCTAAGCGGAAGCGTTCAAGAGAACGGGGTTGAAGGAGTCGTACTCGTCGTGATCCAAATCATCAGAGATCCTAGTGCCGAACGGACGGCACCTCCGCGTTCAACACACGTGCAGCCCGGTGACGTCTCCCATGCCTTGATCCAGCAAGGAGAGAGGGAGAGGTTGGGGAAGACTCTGTCCAGCAGCAGCACAATGGCGTGGTGGTGATGGAGGAGCGTGGTAATCCAGCAGGGCTTCGCCAAGCACCGCGAGAGACGAGGAGAAAGAGAGGTAGGGCTGCGCCAGGGAGAGGTGGAAACTCTTGTGTATGGCAGCCCCAAAACCTCAAGTATATATAGGGGAGAGGGAGGGGGCCACGCCCCCTCTAGGGTTCCCACCCCAAGGGGTGCGGCAGCCCCTAGATCCCATCTAGGGTGCGGCCAAAGGGGGGGAAGAGGGGAAACTTGCCCCCCAAGTAAGGTGGGTGCGCCCCCCTCCCAAACCCTAGGTGCCTTGGGCCCTTGTGGGGGGGGGTGCACCAGCCCACCCGGGGCTGGTCCCCTCCCACACTTGGCCCATGCAGCCCTTTGGGGCCAGTGGCCCCACTTGGTGGACCCCTGGGACCCTCCCGGTGGTCCCGGTACGTTACCGATAGCACCCGAAACTTTTCTGGTGACCAAAACATGACTTCCCATATATAAATCTTTACCACCGGACCATTCCGGAACTCCTCGTGACGTCCGGGATCTTATCCGGGACTCCTAACAACATTCGGTAACCACGTATATCTATTCCCTATAACCCTAGCGTCATCGAACCTTAAGTGTGTAGACCCTGCGGGTTCGGGAACCATGCAGACATGATCGAGACGTTCTCCGGTCAATAACCAACAGCGGGATCTGGATACCCATGTTGGCTCCCACATGTTCCACGATGATCTCATCGGATGAACCACGATATCGAGGATTCAATCAATCCCGTATACAATTCCCTTTGTCTAGTGGTATTGTACTTGCCCGAGATTCGATCGTCGGTATGCCAATACCTTGTTCAATCTCGTTACCGGCAAGTCTCTTTACTCGTTCCGTAACACATCATCCCGTGATCAACCCCTTGGTCACATTGTGCACATTATGATGATGTCCTATTGAGTGGGGCCAGATATACCTCTCCGTCAACCGGAGTGACAAATCCCAGTCTCGATTCGCGCCAACCCAACAGACACTTTCAGAGATACCCGTAGTGCACCTTTATGGCCACCCAGTTACTTTGTGACGTTTGGTACACCCAAAGCATTCCTACGGTATCCGGGAGTTTCACAATCTCATGGTCTAAGGAAATGATACTTGACATTAGAAAAGCTTTAGCATACGAACTACACGATCTTTGTGCTAGGCTTAGGATTGGGTCTTGTCCATCACATCATTCTCCTAATGATGTGATCCCGTTATCAACGACATCCAATGTCCATGGTCTGGAAACCGTAACCATCTATTGATCAACGAGCTAGTCAATTAGAGGCTTACTAGGGACATGGTGTTGTCTATGTACCCACACATGTATCTGAGTTTCCTATCAATACAATTATAGCATGGATAATAAACGATTATCATGAACAAGGAAATATAATAATAATAACTAATTTATTATTGCCTCTAGGGCATATTTCCAACAGTCTCCCACTTGCACTAGAGTCAATAATCTAGTTCACATCGCCATGTGATTAACATTGACAGGTCACATCACCATGTGACCAACATCCAAAGAGTTTAACTAGTGTCACTGAACTAGTTCACATCATCATGTGATTAAGACTCAATGATTCTGGGGTTGGTCATGTTTTGCTTGTGAGAGAGGTTTTAGTCAACAGGTCTGCAATATTCAGATCCCGTTGTACTTCGCAAATCTCTGTGTCATATTGTAAATGCTGCTTCCACGCTCCACTTGGAGCTATTCCAAATGGTTGCTCCACTATACGTATTCGGTTTTCTACTCAGAGTCACTCGGATAGGTGTTAAAGCTTTCATCAACGTACCCTTTACGCCGAACTCTTTATCACTCCATAATCAAGAAACATGCCTTTATTTACTCAAGGACAATTTTGACCGCTGTCCAATGATCCATTCCTAGATCATTCTTGTACCCCTTGACTGACTCATGGCAAGGCACACTTTTGGTGCGGTACACAACATAGTATACTATAGAGCCTACGTCTGAAGCATAGGGGACGACCTTCGTCCTTTCTCTCTCTTCTGCCGTGGTCGAGCTTTAACTCTTAACTTCATACCTTACAACTCAGGCAAGAACTCCTTCTTTGACTGATCCATCTTGAACACCTTCAAGATCATGTCAAGGTATGTGCTCATTTGAAAGTACCATTTAGCGTTTTTTGATCTATCCTCATAGATCTTGATGCTCAATGTTCAAGCAGCTTATTCTAGGTTTTCTATTGAAAAACACTTTTCAAATAACCCTATATGCTTTCCAGAAATTCTACATCATTTCTGATCAACAATATGTCAACAACATTTACCCATCAGAAATTCTATAGTGCTCCCACTCACTTCTTTGGAAATACAAGTTTCTCATAAACTTTGTATAAACCCAAAATCTTTGATCATCTCATCAAAGCGTACATTCCAACTCTGAGATGCTTACTCCAGTCCTTAGAAGGATTGCTGGAGCTTTGCATATTTGTTAGCGTTCTTCAGGATTGACAAAACCTTCTGGTTGTATCACATACAACCTTTCCTCAAGGATACCGTTGAGGAAAAAATGTTTTGACATCCTATCTGCAAGATTTCATAAATCATGCAGTAATTGCTAATATAATTCCAACAGACACTTAGCATCGCTACGAGTGAGAAAGTCTCATCGTAGTCAACTCCTTGAACTTGTCGGAAAACATCTTAACGACAAGTCGAGCTTTCTTAATGGTGATACTTACCATCATTGTCTGTCTTCCTTTTAAAATCCATCTGTACCCAACAGCCTTACGACCATCATGTATTTCTTCCAAAGTCGTGGATCCTCTCTCGGATTTTATGGCCTCGAGCCATTCGTCGGAATCCGGGCCCACCATCGCTTCTCCATAGCTCGTAGGTTCATTGTTGTATAGCAACATGACCTCCAAGACAGGATTACCGTACCACTCTGAAGCAGTACCTGTCCTTGTCGTCCTACGAGGTTTGGTAGTGACTTGATCCGAAGTTTTATGATCACTATCATCAACTTCCACTTCAATTGGTGTAGGTGCCACAGGAACAACTTCATGTGCCCTGCTACACACTAGTTGAAGTGATGGTTCAACAACCTCATCAAGTCTCCACCATCCTCCCACTTTATTCTTTCGAGAGAAACTTTTCCTCGAGAAAGGACCCGTTTCTAGAAACAATTACTTTTGCTTCCGGATCTGAGATAGGAGGTATACCCAACCATTTTGGGTATCCTATGAAGATTTATTTATCCGTTTTGGGTTCGAGCTTATCACGATGAAACTGTTTCACATAAGCGTCGCAGCCCCAAACTTTCAAGAAACGACAACTTAGGTTTCTCCAAACCATAGTTCAAACAGTGCCGTCTCAACGGAATTACGTGGTGCCCTATTAAAGTGAGTGCGGTTGTCTCTAATGCCTAACCCATGAACGATAGTGGTAATTTGATAAGAGACATCATGGTACGCACCATATCCAATAGGGTGCAACTATGATGTTCGGACACACCATCACACTATGGTGTTCCAGACGGTATTAATTGTGAAACTATTTCCACAATGTCTTAATTGCGTGCCAAAGCTTGTAACTCAGATACTCATCTCTATGATCATATCATAGACATTTTATCCTCTTGTCACAATGATCTTCTACTTCACTCTGAAATTACTTGAACCATTCAATAATTCAGACTTGTGTTTCATCAAGTAAATATACCAACATCTACTCAAATCATCTGTGAAGTAAGAACATAACGATATTCACTGCATGCCTCAGCACTCATTGGACTGCACACATCAAAATGTGTTACTTCCAACAAGTTGCTATCTTGTTCCATCTTACTGAAAACGAGGCTTTTCAGTCATCTTGCCCATGTGGTATGATTTGCATATCTCAAGTGATTCAAAATCAAGTGAGTCCAAACGGTCCATTTGCATGGAGTTTCTTCATGCATATACACCAATAGACATGATTCGCATGTCTCAAACTTTTCAAAAACGAGTGAGTCCAAAGATCCATCAACATGGAGTTTCTTCATGCGTTTCATACCAATATGACTTACATGGCAGTGCCACAAGTAAGTGGTACTATCATTACTATGTTATATCTTTTGGCATGAAAATGTGTATCACTACGATCGAGATTCAATAAACCATTCTTTTAGGTGCAAGACCATTGAAGGTATTATTCAAATAAACAGAGTAACCATTATTCTTCTTAAATGAATAACCGGATTGCGATAGACATAATCCAATCATGTCTATGCTCAACGCAAACACCAAATAACAATTATATAGGTTTAACACCAATCTCGATGGTAGAGGGAGCGTGTGATGCTTGATCACATCAACCTTGGAAACACTTCCAACACATATCGTCAGCTCACCTTTAGCTAGTCTCTGTTTATTCCGTAGCTTTTATTTCGAGTTACTAACACTTAGCAACCGAACCGGTATCTAATACCCTGGTGCTACTAGGAGTACTAGTAAAGTACACATTAACATAATGTATATCCAATATACTTCTATCAACCTTGCCAGCCTTCTCATTTACCAAGTATCTAGGGTAGTTCTGCTTCAGTGTTCGTTCCCTCATTACATAAGCACTTAGTCTCGGGTTTGGGTTCAACCCTGGGTTTCTTCACTAGAGCAGCAGCTGATTTGCCGTTTCATGAAGTATCCATTCTTGCCCTTGCCCTTCTTGAAACTAGTGGTTTCACTAACCATCAACAATTGATGCTCCTTCTTGATTTCTACTTTTGCGGCATCAAACATCGCGAATATCTCAAGGATCATCTATCCCTGATATGTTATAGTTCATCACGAAGCTCTAGCAGCTTGGCGGCAATGACTTTGGAGAAACATCACTATCTCATCTGGAAGATCAACTCCCACTCGATTCAAGTGATTGTTGTACTTAGACAATCTGAGCACAAGCTCAATGATTGAGCTTTTCTCCCTTAGTTTGCAGGATAAGAAAACTTGTCGGAGGTCTCATACCTCTTGACGTGGGCACGAGCCTGAAATCCCAATTTTAGCTCTTGGAACATCTCATATGTTCTGCGACATTTCAAAAATGTCTTTGGTGCCTCAATTCTAAACCATTTAACATTACCGAACTATCATGTAGTCATCAAAACGTGTATGTCAGATGTTCACAACATCCACAGACCACGTTCGAGGTCCAGCACACTGAGCGGTGCATTAAGGACATAAGCCTTCTACTGTCCGCATAATCGCTACTAACAACTTTCAACTAAATTTTCTCTAGGAACATATCTAAAACAGTAGAACTAAAGCGCGAGCTATGACATAATTTGCAAAGGGCTTTTGACTATGTTCAGGATAATTAAGTTCATCCAATGAACTCCCACTCAGATAGACATCCCTCCAGTCATCTAAGTGATTACATGATCCGAGTCAACTAGGCTGTGTCCGATCATCACGTGAGACGAACTAGTCATCATCGGTGAACATCTTCATGTTGATCGTATCTACCATATGACTCATGCTTGACCTTTTGGTCTCTTGTGTTCCGAGGCCATGTCTGTACATGCTAGGCTCGTCAAGTTAACCTAAGTGTTTCGCGTGTGTAAATCTGGCTTACACCCATTGTATGTGAATGTTAGAATCTATCACACCCGGTCATCACGTGGTGCTTCGAAACGACGAACTTTCGCAACGGTGCATAGTTAGGGGGAGCACTTTCTTGAAATTTTAGTGAGGGATCATCTTATTTACTACCGTCGTTCTAAGCAAATAAGATGCATAAACATGATAAACATCACATGCAATCAAATAGTGACATGATATGGCCAATATCATTTTTTGCTCCTTTTGATCTCCATCTTCGGGGCTCCATGATCATCATCGTCACCGGCATGACACCATGATCTCCATCATCGTGTCTCCATGAAGTTGTCTCGCCAACTATTACTTCTACTACTATGGCTACCGGTTAGCAATAAAGTAAAGTAATTACATGGCGTTGTTCAATGACACGCAGGTCATACAATAAATTAAGACAACTCCTATGGCTCCTGCCGGTTGTCATACTCATCGACATGCAAGTCGTGATTCCTATTACAAGAACATGATCAATCTCATACATCACATATCATTCATCACATTCTTTTGGCCATATCACATCACATAGCATACCCTGCAAAAACAAGTTAGACGTCCTCTAATTGTTGTTTGCATGTTTTACGTGGCTGCTATGGGTTTCTAGCAAGAACGTTTCTTACCTACGCGAAAGCCACAACGTGATATGCCAATTGCTATTTACCCTTCATAAGGACCCTTTTAATCGAATCCGATCCGACTAAAGTGGGAGAGACTGGCACCCGCTAGCCACCTTATGCAACGAGTGCATGTCAATCAGTGGAACCTGTCTCACGTAATGTACGTGTAAGGTCGGTCCAGGCCGCTTCATCCCACAATACCGTCGAAACAATATTGGACTAGTAACGGTAAGCATATTGAACAAAATCAACGCCCACAACTACTTTTTGTTCTACTCGTGCATAGAAACTACGCAATAGACCTAGCTCATGATGCCACTGTTGGGGAACGTAGCAGAAATTCAAAATTTTCCTACGAGTCACCAAGATCTATCTATGGAGAGACTAGCAACGAGAGAAGGAGAGTGCATCTACATACCCTTGTAGATCGCTAAACGGAAGCGTTCAAGAGAACGGGGTTGAAGGAGTCGTACTCGTCGTGATCCAAATCACCGGAGCTCCTAGTGCCGAACGGACGGCACCTCCGCGTTCAACACACGTGCAGCCCGGTGACGTCTCCCATGCCTTGATCCAGCAAGGAGAGAGGGAGAAGTTGGGGAAGACTCTGTCCAGCAGCAGCACAACGGCGTGGTGGTGATGGAGGAGTGTGGTAATCCAGCAGGGCTTCGCCAAGCACCGCGAGAGACGAGGAGAAAGAGAGGTAGGGCTGCGCCAGGGAGAGGTGGAAACTCTTGTGTATGGCAGCCCCAAAACCTCAAGTATATATAGGGGAGAGGGAGGGGGCTGCGCCCCTCTAGGGTTCCCACCCCAAGGGGTGCGGCATGTTGGAAATATGCCCTAGAGGCAATAATAAAAGCATTATTATTATATTTCCTTGTTCATAATAATTGTCTTTTATTCATGCTATAATTGTATTATCCGGAAATCGTAATACACGTGTGAATACATAGACCATAACATGTCCCTAGTGAGCCTCTAGTTGACTAGCTCGTTGGTCAACAGATAGTCATGGTTTCCTGACTATGGACATTAGATGTCATTGACAACGGGATCACATCATTAGGAGAATGATGTGATGGACAAGACCCAATCCTAAGCATATCACAAGATCATGTAGTTTGTTTTGTTAGAGCTTTTTCAATGTCAAGTATCTCTTCCTTAGACCATGAGATCGTGTAACTCCCGGATACCGTAGAAGTGCTTTGGGTGTACCAAACATCACAACATAACTGGGTGACTATAAAGGTGCACTACAGGTATCTTCGAAAGTATCTGTTGGGTTGACACGGATCGAGACTGGGATTTGTCACTCCGTATGACGGAGAGGTATCTCTGGGCCCACTCGGTAATGCATCATCATAATGAGCTCAAAGTGACCAAGTGTTTGGTCACGGGATCATGCATTACGGTACGAGTAAAGTGACTTGCCGGTAACGAGACTGAACGAGGTATTGGGATACCGACGATCGAGTCTCGGGCTTGTAACGTACCGATTGACAAAGGGAATAGTATACGGGGTTGCTTGAATCCTCGACATCGTGGTTCATCCGATGACATCATCGAGGAGCATGTGGGAGCCAACATGGGTATCCAGATCCCGCTGTTGGTTATTGACCTGAGAGCCGTCTCGGTCATGTCTGCGTGTCTCCCGAACCCGTAGGGTCTACACACTTAAGGTTCGGTGACGCTAGGGTTATTAGGAAGACTTGTATGTGAATACCGAATGTTGTTCGGAGTCCCGGATGAGATCCCGGACGTCACGAGGAGTTCCGGAATGGTCCGGAGGTAAAGATTTATATATGGGAAGCTGTCATATGGACACCGGAAGGTTTCGGGGGCATATCGGTATTGTACCGGGGCCACCGGAAGGGTTCCGGGGGTCCACTGGGAGGGGCCACCCCTCCCGGGGGGCCACATGGGCTGCGTAGGGCAGGAGCCAGCCCCTGGAGGGCTGGGCGCGCCCCCCCTTTGGGCCCATGTGCCTAGGGTTGGGGGGGAACCCTAGAGGGGGCACCCCCCTTGCTTGGGGGGCAAGTTTCCCCTCCCTGGCCACCGCCCCCCCTCTAGATCCCATCTAGAGGGGCCGGCCCCCCTTGCCCCTTCCCCTATAAATAGAGGGGTGAGGGGAGGGCTGAACACCCAAGCCAAGGCGCAGCCCCTCCCCTCCCCAACACCTCTTCTCCTCCGTACGTGCTTGGCAAAGCCCTGTCGGAGTACTGCTGCACCAACAACACCACGTCGTCGTGCTGCCATTGGAGCTGTCTTCCTCAACCTCTCCTTCCTCCTTGCTAGATCAAGACGGAGGAGACGTCGCCCGTACCGTACGTGTATTGAACGCGGAGGTGCTGTCCGTTCAGCACTTGGTCATCGGTGATCTGAATCACGGCGAGTACGACTCCATCATCACCATCCCCTTGAACGCTTCCGCACTCTATCTACAAGTGGTATGTAGATGCAAACTCACTCCCTTGACTCGTTTCTTAGATGAACTCATAGATGAATCTTGGTGAAACCGTAGAAAAAATTTTAATTTTCTGCAACGTTCCCCAACAGTGGCATCATGAGCTAGGTCTATGCGTAGTTCTCTATTGCACGAGTAGAACACAATTTTGTTGTGGGCGTAGATCTTGTCAACTAGCTTGCCGCTACTAGTCTTATCTTGCTTCAGCGGTATTGTGGGATGAAGCGGCCCGGACCAACCTTACACGTACGCTTACGTGAGACCGGTTCCACCGACTAACATGCACTAGTTGCATAAGGTGGCTGGCGGGTGTCTGTCTCTCCCACTTTAGTTGGAGCGGATTCGATGAAAAGGGTCCTTATGAAGGGTAAATAGAAGTTGACAAGATCACGTTGTGGTTATTCGTAGGTAAGAAAACGTTCTTGCTAGAACCCAATTGCAGCCACGTAAAAGATGCAACAACAATTAGAGGACGTCTAACTTGTTTTTGCAGCAATTGTCATGTGATGTGATATGGCCAGAAGTTGTGATGAATGATGAATGATATATTGTGATGTATGAGATCATGTTCTTGTAATAGGAATCACGACTTGCATGTCGATGAGTATGACAACCGGCAGGAGCCATAGGAGTTGTCTTTATTTTTGTATGACCTGCGTGTCATTGAAGAACGCCATGTAAATTACTTTACTTTGTTGCTAAACGCGTTAGCCATAGAAGTAGAAGTAGTCGTTGGCGTGACAACTTCATGAAGACACGATGATGGAGATCATGATGATGGAGATCATGGTGTCATGCCGGTGACGAAGATGATCATGGAGCCCCGAAGATGGAGATCGAAGGAGCTATATGATATTGGCCATATCATGTCACTATTATATAATTGCATGTGATGTTTATTATGCTTATACATCTTGTTTACTTAGAACGGCGGTAGTAAATAAGATGATCCCTTACAAAATTTCAAGAAGTGTTCTCCCCTAACTGTGCATCGTTGCTAAAGTTCGTCGTTTCGAAGCACCACGTGATGATCGGGTGTGATAGATCCTTACGTTCACATACAACGGGTGTAAGACAGTTTTACACATGAAAAACACTTAGGGTTAACTTGACGAGCCTAGCATGTACAGACATGGCCTCGGAACACGGAGATCGAAAGGTCGAACACGAGTCGTATGGAAGATACGATCAACATGAGAATGTTCACCGACGATGACTAGTCCGTCTCACGTGATGATCGGACACGGCCTAGTCGACTCGGATCGTGTAACACTTAGATGACTAGAGGGATGTCTAATCTGAGTGGGAGTTCATTAAATAATTTGATTAGATGAACTTAATTATCATGAACTTAGTCTAAAACCTTTGCAAATATGTCTTGTAGATCAAATGGCCAACGCTCATGTCAACATGAACTTCAACGCGTTCCTAGAGAAAACCAAGCTGAAAGATGATGGCAGCAACTATACGGACTGGGTCCGGAACCTGAGGATCATCCTCATAGCTGCCAGGAAACAATATGTCCTAGAAGGACCGCTAGGTGACGCTCCCGTCCCAGAGAACCAAGACATTATGAATGCTTGGCAGTCTCGTGCTGATGATTACTCCCTCGTTCAGTGCGGCATGCTTTACAGCTTAGAACCGGGGCTCCAAAAGCGTTTTGAGCAACACGGAGCATATGAGATGTTCGAGGAGCTGAAACTAGTTTTCCAAGCTCATGCCCGGGTCGAGAGATATGAAGTCTCCGACAAGTTCTATAGTTGTAAGATGGAGGAAAATAGTTCTGTCAGTGAGCACATACTCAAAATGTCTGGGTTGCACAACCGCCTGTCCCAGCTGGACATTAACCTCCCGGATGAGGCGGTCATTGACAGAATCCTTCAGTCGCTCCCACCAAGCTACAAGAGCTTTGTGCTGAACTACAATATGCAGGGGATGGTGAAGACCATTCCTGAAGTATTTTCAATGCTGAAGTCAGCAGAGGTTGAAATCAAGAAAGAACATCAAGTGTTGATGGTCAATAAGACCACTAAGTTCAAGAAGGGCAAGGGTAAGAAGAACTTCAAGAAGGACGGCAAAGATGTTGCCGCACCCGGTAAGCCAGTTGCCGGGAAGAAGTCAAAGAATGGACCCAAGCCTGAAACTGAGTGCTTTTATTGCAAGGGGAAGGGTCACTGGAAGCGGAACTGCCCCAAATACTTAGCAGACAAGAAGGCCAGCAACACTAAAGGTATATTTGATATACATGTAATTGATGTGTACCTTACCAGTACTCGTAGTAACTCCTGGGTATTTGATACCGGTGCCGTTGCTCATATTTGTAACTCAAAGCAGGAGCTGCGGAATAAGAGGAGACTGGCGAAGGACGAGGTGACGATGCGCGTCGGGAATGGTTCCAAGGTCGATGTGATCGCCGTCGGCACGCTACCTCTACATTTACCTACGGGATTAGTTTTAAACCTCAATAATTGTTATTTAGTGCCAAGTTTGAGCATGAACATTGTATCTGGATCTCGTTTAATACGAGATGGCTACTCATTTAAATCCGAGAATAATGGTTGTTCTATTTATATGAGAGATATGTTTTATGGTCATGCCCCGATGGTCAATGGTTTATTCTTAATGAATCTCGAACGTAATGTTACACATATTCATAGTGTGAATACCAAAAGATGTAAAGTTGATAACGATAGTCCCACATACTTGTGGCACTGCCGCCTTGGTCACATTGGTGTCAAGCGCATGAAGAAGCTCCATGCTGATGGACTTTTAGAGTCTCTCGATTATGAATCATTTGACACATGCGAACCATGCCTCATGGGCAAAATGACCAAGACTCCGTTCTCCGGAACAATGGAGCGAGCAACCAACTTGTTGGAAATCATACATACCGATGTGTGCGGTCCAATGAGCGTTGAGGCTCGCGGAGGATATCGTTATGTTCTCACTCTCACAGATGACTTGAGTAGATATGGGTATGTCTACTTGATGAAACACAAGTCTGAGACCTTTGAAAAGTTCAAGGAATTTCAGAATGAGGTAGAGAATCAACGTGACCGAAAGATAAAATTCTTACGATCAGATCGTGGAGGAGAATATTTAAGTCACGAATTTGGTACACACTTAAGAAATGTGGAATCGTTTCACAACTCACGCCGCCTGGAACACCTCAGCGAAACGGTGTGTCCGAACGTCGTAATCGCACTCTATTGGATATGGTGCGATCTATGATGTCTCTTACCGATTTACCGCTATCATTTTGGGGATACGCTCTAGAGACAGCTACATTCACTTTAAATAGGGCACCGTCTAAATCCGTTGAGACGACACCGTATGAATTATGGTTTGGGAAGAAACCTAAGCTGTCGTTTCTAAAAGTTTGGGGATGCGATGCTTATGTCAAGAAACTTCAACCTGAAAAGCTCGAACCCAAGTCGGAAAAATGCGTCTTCATAGGATACCCTAAGGAAACCATTGGGTATACCTTCTACTTAAGATCCGAGGGCAAGATCTTTGTTGCCAAGAACGGATCCTTTCTGGAAAAAGAGTTTCTCTCGAAAGAAGTAAGTGGGAGGAAAGTAGAACTCGATGAAGTACTACCTCTTGAACGGGAAAGTAGTGCAGCTCAGGAAAATGTTCCTGTGATGCCTACACCAACTGAAGAGGAAAATAATGATGATGATCAAGGTACTTCGGATCAAGTTGCTACTGAACTTCGTAGGTCCACAAGGACACGTTCCGCACCAGAGTGGTACGGCAACCCTGTCCTGGAAATCATGTTGTTAGACAACGGTGAACCTTCGAACTATGAAGAAGCGATGGCGGGCCCAGATTCCAACAAATGGCTTGAAGCCATGAAATCCGAGATAGAATCCATGTATGAAAACAAAGTATGGACTTTGACTGACTTGCCCGATGATCGGCGAGCGATAGAAAACAAATGGATCTTTAAGAAGAAGACGGACGCGGATGGTAATGTCACCATCTATAAAGCTCGACTTGTCGCTAAGGGTTATCGGCAAGTTCAAGGGATTGACTACGATGAGACTTTCTCTCCCGTAGCGAAGCTTAAGTCCGTCCGAATCATGTTAGCAATTGCCGCATACTATGATTATGAGATATGGCAGATGGACGTCAAAACGGCATTCCTTAACGGGCATCTTAAGGAAGAACTGTATATGATGCAGCCGGAAGGTTTTGTCGATCCTAAGAATGCTAACAAAGTATGCAAGCTCCAGCGATCCATTTATGGGCTGGTGCAAGCATCTCGGAGTTGGAACATTCGCTTTGATGAGATGATCAAAGCGTTTGGGTTTATGCAGACTTATGGAGAAGCCTGCGTTTACAAGAAAGTGAGTGGGAGCTCTGTAGCATTTCTCATATTATATGTAGATGACATACTTTGATGGGAAATGATATAGAATTCTTGGACAGCATTAAGGCCTACTTGAATAAGTGTTTTTCAATGAAGGACCTTGGAGAAGCTGCTTATATATTAGGCATCAAGATCTATAGAGATAGATCGAGACGCCTCATAGGTCTTTCACAAAGCACATACCTTGATAAGATTTTGAAGAAGTTCAAAATGGATCAGTCCAAGAAGGGGTTCTTGCCTGTATTGCAAGGTGTGAGATTGAGCTCGGCTCAATGCCCGACCACGGCAAAAGATAAAGAAGAGATGAGCGTCATCCCCTATGCCTCAGCCATAGGATCTATTATGTATGCCATGCTGTGTACCAGACCTGATGTAAACCTTGCCGTAAGTTTGGTAGGAAGGTACCAAAGTAATCCCGGCAAGGAACACTGGACAGCGGTCAAGAATATCCTGAAGTACCTGAAAAGGACGAAGGACATGTTTCTCGTTTATGGAGGTGACGAAGAGCTCGTCGTAAAGGGTTACGTCGACGCTAGCTTCGACACAGATCTGGATGACTCTAAGTCACAAACCGGATACGTGTATATGTTGAATGGTGGAGCAGTAAGCTGGTGCAGCTGCAAGCAGAGCGTCGTGGCGGGATCTACATGTGAAGCGGAGTACATGGCAGCCTCGGAGGCAGCGCATGAAGCAATTTGGGTGAAGGAGTTCATCACCGACCTAGGAGTCATACCCAATGCGTCGGGGCCGATCAAACTCTTCTGTGACAACACTGGAGCTATTGCCCTTGCCAAGGAGCCCAGGTTTCACAAGAAGACCAGGCACATCAAGCGTCGTTTCAACTCCATCCGTGAAAATGTTCAAGATGGAGACATAGATATTTGCAAAGTACATACGGATCTGAATGTCGCAGATCCGTTGACTAAACCTCTCTCGCGAGCAAAACATGATCAACACCAGAACTCTATGGGTGTTTGATTCATCACAATGTAACTAGATTATTGACTCTAGTGCAAGTGGGAGACTGTTGGAAATATGCCCTAGAGGCAATAATAAAAGCATTATTATTATATTTCCTTGTTCATGATAATTGTCTTTTATTCATGCTATAATTGTATTATCCGGAAATCGTAATACACGTGTGAATACATAGACCATAACATGTCCCTAGTGAGCCTCTAGTTGACTAGCTCGTTGGTCAACAGATAGTCATGGTTTCCTGACTATGAACATTAGATGTCATTGACAACGGGATCACATCATTAGGAGAATGATGTGATGGACAAGACCCAATCCTAAGCATAGCACAAGATCGTGTAGTTCGTTTTGCTAGAGCTTTTCAATGTCAAGTATCTCTTCCTTAGACCATGAGATCGTGTAACTCCCGGATACCGTAGGAGTGCTTTGGGTGTACCAAACGTCACAGCGTAACTGGGTGACTATAAAGGTGCACTACATGTATCTCCGAAAGTGTCTGTTGGGTTGACACGGATCGAGACTAGGATTTGTCACTCCGTATGACGGAGAGGTATCTCTGGGCCCACTCGGTAATGCATCATCATAATGAGCTCAAAGTGACCAAGTGTTTGGTCACGGGATCATGCATTACGGTATGAGTAAAGTGACTTGCCGGTAACGTGACTGAACGAGGTATTGGGATACCGACGATCGAGTCTCGGGCTTGTAACGTACCGATTGACAAAGGGAATAGTATACGGGGTTGCTTGAATCCTCGACATCGTGGTTCGTCCATGACATCATCGAGGAGCATGTGGGAGCCAACATGGGTATCCAGATCCCGCTGTTGGTTATTGACCTGAGAGCCGTCTCGGTCATGTCTGCGTGTCTCCCGAACCCGTAGGGTCTACACACTTAAGGTTCGGTGACGCTAGGGTTATTAGGAAGACTTGTATGTGAATACCGAATGTTGTTCGGAGTCTCGGATGAGATCTCGGACGTCACGAGGAGTTCCGGAATGGTCCGGAGGTAAAGATTTATATATGGGAAGCTGTCATATGGACACCGGAAGGTTTCGGGGGCATATCGGTATTGTACCGGGGCCACCGGAAGGGTTCCGGGGGTCCACCGGGAGGGGCACATGTTGGGGAACGTAGTAATTTCAAAAAATTTCCTACGCACACGCAAGATCATGGTGATGATATAGCAACGAGGGGAGAGTGTTGTCTACGTACCCTCGTAGACCGAAGCGGAAGCGTTGACGCAACGTAGAGGAAGTAGTCGTACGTCCTCCGGTTCAACCGATCCAAGTACCGTTACTCCGGCACCTCCGAGTTCTTGACACGCGTACAGCTCGATGACGCACCCTCGATCTCCGATCCAGCAGAGGCGCCGAGGGGGAGTTCCGTCAGCACGACGGCGTGGTGACGATCTTGATGTTCTCCTGTTGCAGGGCTTCGCCTAAGCACCGCTACAATATGACCGAGGTGTAATATCGTGGAGGGGGGCACCGCACACGGCTAAGGAACGATCAATGATCAACTTGTGTGTTCTAGGGTGCCCCCCTACCCCCGTATATAAAGGAGGGAGGGAGGAGGTGGCCGGCCCTAGGGGGGCGCGCCATGAGGAGGGGGAAACCTACTCCAAGTAGGTTTCCCTCTCTTTTCCTTATCTTATTTGGAGGGGGAAGGAAAGAGTACTAGTATTAGGAAGTAGTACTAGTAGTAGTAATAGGAAGAGGGGGAAGGAGAAAGGAAAGGGGGGGCCGGCCCCCCTCCCCAATTCGGATTGGGCTTGGGGGGCGCGCCCCCTTCCCTTGCTCCTTCTCTCTTCCTCCTACATGGGCCCAATAAGGCCCATATACCTCCCGGGGGGTTCCGGTAACCTCCCGGGGCTCCAAACTTCTCCGGAACCTTTCCGGTGTCCAAATATATCCGTCCAATATATCAATCTTTATGTCTCGACCATTTCGAGACTCCTCGTCATGTCCGTAATCATATCCGGGACTCCGAACAACCTTCGGTACATCAAAATACATAAACTCATAATATAACTGTCATCGAAACCTTAAGCGTGCGGACCCTACGGTTCGAGAACGATGTAGACATGACTGAGACACATCTCTGGTCAATAACCAATAGCGGGACCTGGATGCCCATATTGGTTCCTACATATTCTACGAAGATCTTTATCGGTCAAACCGCATAACAACATACGTTGTTCCCTTTGTCATCGGTATGTTACTTGTCCGAGATTCGATCGTCGGTATCCAATACCTAGTTCAATCTCGTTATCGACAAGTCTCTTTACTCGTTCTGTAATACTTCATCTTATAACTAACTCATTAGTTACATGCTTGCAAGGCTTAGGTGATGAGCATTGCCGAGAGGGCCCAGAGATACCTCTCCGACAATCGGAGTGACAAAACCTAATCTCGAATTATGCTAACTCAACATGTACCTTCGGAGACACCTGTAGTACTCCTTTATAATCACCCAGTTACGTTGTGACGTTTGGTAGTACCCAAAGTGTTCCTCCGGTAAACGGGAGTTACACAATTCTCATAGTTACAGGAACATGTATAAGTCATGAAGGAAGCAATAGCAGAATACTAAACGATCAAGTGCTAAGCTAACGGGATGGGTCATGTCAATCACCTCATTCTCCTAATGATGTGATCCCATTAATCAAATGACAACACATGTCAATGGTTAGGAAACATAACCATCTTTGATTAATGAGCTAGTCAAGTAGAGGCATACTAGTGACTATATGTTTGTCTATGTATTCACACATGTATCATGTTTCCGGTTAATACAATTCTAGCATGAATAATAAACATTTATCATGATATGAGGAAATAAATAATAACTTTATTATTGCCTCTAGGGCATATTTCCTTCAGTCTCCCACTTGCACTAGAGTCAATAATCTAGATTACATAGTAATGATTCTAACACCCATGGAGTCTTGGTGCTGATCATGTTTTGCTCGTGAGAGAGGCTTAGTCAACGGGTCTGCAACATTCAGATCCGTATGTATCTTGCAAATCTCTATGTCTCCCACTTGGACTTGGTCCCGAATGGAATTGAAGCGTCTCTTGATGTGCTTGGTCCTCTTGTGAAATCTGGATTCCTTTGCCAAGGCAATTGCACCAGTATTGTCACAGAAGATCTTCATTGGTCCCGATGCACTAGGTATGACACCTAGATCGGAAATGAACTCCTTCATCCAGACTCCTTCATTTGCTGCTTCAGAAGCAGCTATGTACTCCGCTTCACATGTAGATCCCGCCACGACGCTTTGTTTAGAACTGCACCAACTTACAGCTCCACCGTTTAATAAAAACACGTATCCGGTCTGCGATTTAGAATCGTCCGGATCAGTGTCAAAGCTTGCATCGACGTAACCATTTACGACTAGCTCTTTGTCACCTCCATATACGAGAAACATATCCTTAGTCCTTTTCAGGTATTTCAGGATGTTCTTGACCGCTGTCCAGTGATCCACTCCTGGATTACTTTGGTACCTACCTGCCAAGCTTATTGCTAAGCATACGTCAGGTCTGGTACACAGCATTGCATACATGATAGAGCCTATGGCTGAAGCATAGGGAACATCTTTCATTTTCTCTCTATCTTCTGCTGTGGTCGGGCATTGAGTTTGACTCAACTTCACACCTTGTAGCACAGGCAAGAATCCTTTCTTTGCCTGATCCATTTTGAACTTTTTCAAATTTTGTCAAGGTATGTACTTTGTGAAAGTCCTATTAAGCGTCTTGATCTATCTCTATAGATCTTGATGCCCAATATGTAAGCAGCTTCACCGAGGTCTTTCATAGAAAAACTTTTATTCAAGTATCCCTTTATGCTATCCAGAAATTCTATATCATTTCCAATTAATAATATGTCATCAACATATAAAACTAGAAATGCTACAGAGCTCCCACTCACTTTCTTGTAAATACAGGCTTCTCCAAAAGTCTGTATAAAACCATATGCTTTGATCACACTATCAAAACGTTTATTCCAACTCCGAGATGCTTGCACCAGTCCATAAATGGAACGTTGGAGCTTGCACACTTTGTCAGCACCTTTTGGATCAACAAAACCTTCAGGTTGCATCATATACAACTCTTCTTCTAGAAATCCATTCAAGAATGCAGTCTTGACATCCATTTGCCAAATTTCATAATCATGAAATGCAGCAATAGCCAACATGATTCGGACAGACTTAAGCATCGCTACGGGTGAGAAAGTCTCATCGTAGTCAACCCCTTGAACTTGTCGAAAACCTTTTGCAACAAGTCGAGCTTTGTAGACAGTAACATTACCATCAGCGTCAGTCTTCTTCTTAAAGATCCATTTATTCTCAATGGCTTGCCGATCATCGGGCAAGTCAACCAAAGTCCATACTTTGTTTTCATACATGGATCCTATCTCAGATTTCATGGCCTCTAGCCATTTTGCGGAATCTGGGCTCATCATCGCTTCCTCATAGTTCGTAGGTTCATCATGGTCTAGTAACATGACTTCCAGAATAGGATTTCCGTACCACTCTGGTGCGGATCTTACTCTGGTAGACCTACGAGGTTCAGTAGAAACTTGATCTGAAGTTTCATGATCAATATCATTAGCTTCCTCACTAATTGGTGTAGTTGTCACAGGAACCGGTTCTTGTGATGAACTACTTTCCAATAAGGGAGTAGATACAGTTATCTCATCAAGTTCTACTTTCCTCCCACTCACTTCTTTCGAGAGAAACTCCTTCTCTAGAAAGGATCCGATTTTAGCAACGAAAATCTTGCCTTCAGATCTGTGATAGAAGGTGTACCCAATTGTCTCCTTTGGGTATCCTATGAAGACACATTTCTCCGATTTGGGTTCGAGCTTATCTGGTTGAAGTTTCTTCACATAAGCATCGCAGCCCCAAACTTTGAGAAACGACAACTTTGGTTTCTTGCCAAACCACAGTTCATAAGGCGTCGTCTCAACGGATTTTGATGGTGCCCTATTTAACGTGAATGCGGCCGTCTCTAAAGCATAACCCCAAAACGATAGCGGTAAATCGGTAAGAGACATCATAGATCGCACCATATCAAGTAAAGTACGATTACGACGTTCGGACACACCATTTCGCTGTGGTGTTCCAGGTGGCGTGAGTTGCGAAACTATTCCACATTGTTTCAAATGTAAACCAAACTCGTAACTCAAATATTCTCCTCCACGATCAGATCGTAGAAACTTTATTTTCTTGTTACGATGATTTTCTACTTCACTCTGAAATTCTTTGAACTTTTCAAATGTTTCAGACTTGTGCTTCATCAAGTAGATATACCCATATCTGCTCAAATCATCTGTGAAGGTGAGGAAATAACGATATCCGCCACGAGCCTCAACATTCATCGGACCACATACATCTGTATGTATGATTTCCAACAAATCTGTTGCTCTCTCCATAGATCCGGAGAACGGTGTTTTGGTCATCTTGCCCATGAGGCACGGTTCGCAAGTACCAAGTGATTCATAATCAAGTGATTCCAGAAGTCCATCAGTATGGAGTTTCTTCATGCGTTTTACACCGATATGACCTAAACGGCAGTGCCACAAATATGTTGCACTATCATTATCAACTCTGCATCTTTTGGCTTCAACATTATGAATATGTGTATCACTACTATCGAGATTTAATAAAAATAGACCACTCTTCAAGGGTGCATGACCATAAAAGATATTACTCATATAAATAGAACAACCATTATTCTCTGATTTAAATGAATAACCGTCTCGCATCAAACAAGATCCAGATATAATGTTCATGCTCAACGCAGGCACCAAATAACAATTATTCAGGTCTAAAACTAATCCCGATGGTAGATGTAGAGGTAGCGTGCCGACCGCGATCACATCGACTTTGGAACCATTTCCCACGCGCATCGTCACCTCGTCCTTAGCTAATCTTCGCTTAATCCGTAGTCCCTGTTTCGAGTTGCAAATGTTAGCAACAGAACCAGTATCAAATACCCAGGTGCTACTGCGAGCATTAGTAAGGTACACATCAATAACATGTATATCACATATACCTTTGTTCACTTTGCCATCCTTCTTATCCGCCAAATACTTGGGGCAGTTCCGCTTCCAGTGTCCAGTCTGCTTGCAGTAGAAGCACTCAGTTTCAGGCTTAGGTCCAGACTTGGGTTTCTTCACTTGAGCAGCAACTTGTTTGCCGTTCCTTTTGAAGTTCCCCTTCTTCTTCCCTTTGCCCCTTTTCTTGAAACCAGTGGTCTTGTTGACCATCAACACTTGATGCTCCTTTTTGATTTCTACCTCCGCGGCTTTCAGCATCGCGAAGAGCTCGGGAATAGTCTTGTTCATCCCTTGCATATTATAGTTCATCACAAAGCTCTTGTAGCTTGGTGGCAGTGATTGGAGAATTCTGTCAATGACGCTATCATCCGGAAGATTAACTCCCAGTTGAATCAAGTGATTATTATACCCAGACATTTTGAGTATATGCTCACTGACAGAACTGTTCTCCTCCATCTTGCAGCTGTAGAACTTATTGGAGACTTCATATCTCTCAATCCGGGCATTTGCTTGAAATATTAACTTCAACTCCTGGAACATCTCATATGCCCCATGACGTTCAAAACGTCGTTGAAGACCCGGTTCTAAGCCGTAAAGCATGGCACACTGAACTATAGAGTAGTCATCAGCTTTGCTCTGCCAGACGTTCTTAACGTCGTCAGTTGCATCAGCAGCAGGCCTGGCACCCAGCGGTGCTTCCAGGACGTAACTCTTCTGTGCAGCAATGAGGATAATCCTCAGGTTACGGACCCAGTCCGTGTAATTGCTACCATCATCTTTCAACTTTGCTTTCTCAAGGAACGCATTAAAATTCAACGGAACAACAGCACGAGCCATCTATCTACAAACAACATAGACAAGCAAAATACTATCAGGTACTAAGTTCATGATAAATTTAAGTTCAATTAATCATATTACTAAAGAACTCCCACTTAGACAGACATCTCTCTAGTCATCTAAGTGATTACGTGATCCAAATCAACTAAACCATGTCCGATCATCACGTGAGATGGAGTAGTTTCAATGGTGAACATCTCTATGTTGATCATATCTACTATATGATTCACGCTCGACCTTTCGGTCCCCGTGTTCCGAGGCCATATCTGTATATGCTAGGCTCGTCAAGTATAACCTGAGTATTCCGCGTGTGCAACTGTTTTGCACCCGTTGTATTTGAACGTAGAGCCTATCACACCCGATCATCACGTGGTGTCTCAGCACGAAGAACTTTCGCAACGGTGCATACTCAGGGAGAACACTTCTTGATAATTAGTGAGAGATCATCTTAAAATGCTACCGTCAATCAAAGCAAGATAAGATGCATAAAGGATAAACATCACATGCAATCAATATAAGTGATATGATATGGCCATCATCATCTTGTGCTTGTGATCTCCATCTTCGAAGCACCGTCGTGATCACCATCGTCACCGGCGCGACACCTTGATCTCCATCGTAGCATCGTTGTCGTTACGCCATCTATTGCTTCTACGACTATCGCTACCGCTTAGTGATAAAGTAAAGCAATTACAGGGCGTTTGCATTTCATACAATAAAGCGACAACCATATGGCTCCTGCCAGTTGCCGATAACTTCGGTTACAAAACATGATCATCTCATACAATAAAATATAGCATCATGTCTTGGCCATATCACATCACAACATGCCCTGCAAAAACAAGTTAGACGTCCTCTACTTTGTTGTTGCAAATTTTACGTGGCTGCTACGGGCTTAAGCAAGAACCAATCTCACCTACGCATCAAAACCACAACGATAGTTTGTCAAATAGACTCCGTTTTAACCTTCACAAGGACCGGGCGTAGCCACACTCGGTTCAACTAAAGTGAGAGAGACAGACACCCGCCAGCCACCTTTAAGCACGAGTGCTCGTAACGGTGAAACCAGTCTCGCGTAAGCGTACGCGTAATGTCGGTCCGGGCCGCTTCATCTCACAATACCGCTGAACCAAAGTATGACATGCTGGTAGGCAGTATGACTTATATCGTCCACAACTCACTTGTGTTCTACTCGTGCATATAACATCAACGCATAAAACCTAGGCTCGGATGCCACTGTTGGGGAACGTAGTAATTTCAAAAAATTTCCTACGCACACGCAAGATCATGGTGATGATATAGCAACGAGGGGAGAGTGTTGTCTACGTACCCTCGTAGACCGAAGCGGAAGCGTTGACGCAACGTAGAGGAAGTAGTCGTACGTCCTCCGGTTCAACCGATCCAAGTACCGTTACTCCGGCACCTCCGAGTTCTTGACACGCGTACAGCTCGATGACGCACCCTCGATCTCCGATCCAGCAGAGGCGCCGAGGGGGAGTTCCGTCAGCACGACGGCGTGGTGACGATCTTGATGTTCTCCTGTTGCAGGGCTTCGCCTAAGCACCGCTACAATATGACCGAGGTGTAATATCGTGGAGGGGGGCACCGCACACGGCTAAGGAACGATCAATGATCAACTTGTGTGTTCTAGGGTGCCCCCCTACCCCCGTATATAAAGGAGGGAGGGAGGAGGTGGCCGGCCCTAGGGGGGCGCGCCATGAGGAGGGGGAAACCTACTCCAAGTAGGTTTCCCTCTCTTTTCCTTATCTTATTTGGAGGGGAAGGAAAGAGTACTAGTATTAGGAAGTAGTACTAGTAGTAGTAATAGGAAGAGGGGGAAGGAGAAAGGAAAGGGGGGGCCGGCCCCCCTCCCCAATTCGGATTGGGCTTGGGGGGCGCGCCCCCTTCCCTTGCTCCTTCTCTCTTCCTCCTACATGGGCCCAATAAGGCCCATATACCTCCCGGGGGGTTCCGGTAACCTCCCGGGGCTCCAAACTTCTCCGGAACCTTTCCGGTGTCCAAATATATCCGTCCAATATATCAATCTTTATGTCTCGACCATTTCGAGACTCCTCGTCATGTCCGTAATCATATCCGGGACTCCGAACAACCTTCGGTACATCAAAATACATAAACTCATAATATAACTGTCATCGAAACCTTAAGCGTGCGGACCCTACGGTTCGAGAACGATGTAGACATGACTGAGACACATCTCTGGTCAATAACCAATAGCGGGACCTGGATGCCCATATTGGTTCCTACATATTCTACGAAGATCTTTATCGGTCAAACCGCATAACAACATACGTTGTTCCCTTTGTCATCGGTATGTTACTTGTCCGAGATTCGATCGTCGGTATCCAATACCTAGTTCAATCTCGTTATCGACAAGTCTCTTTACTCGTTCTGTAATACTTCATCTTATAACTAACTCATTAGTTACATGCTTGCAAGGCTTAGGTGATGAGCATTGCCGAGAGGGCCCAGAGATACCTCTCCGACAATCGGAGTGACAAAACCTAATCTCGAATTATGCTAACTCAACATGTACCTTCGGAGACACCTGTAGTACTCCTTTATAATCACCCAGTTACGTTGTGACGTTTGGTAGTACCCAAAGTGTTCCTCCGGTAAACGGGAGTTACACAATTCTCATAGTTACAGGAACATGTATAAGTCATGAAGGAAGCAATAGCAGAATACTAAACGATCAAGTGCTAAGCTAACGGGATGGGTCATGTCAATCACCTCATTCTCCTAATGATGTGATCCCATTAATCAAATGACAACACATGTCAATGGTTAGGAAACATAACCATCTTTGATTAATGAGCTAGTCAAGTAGAGGCATACTAGTGACTATATGTTTGTCTATGTATTCACACATGTATCATGTTTCCGGTTAATACAATTCTAGCATGAATAATAAACATTTATCATGATATGAGGAAATAAATAATAACTTTATTATTGCCTCTAGGGCATATTTCCTTCAGCACATGGGCTGCGTGGGGCAGGAGCCAGCCCCTGGAGGGCTGGGCGCCCCCCCTTTGGGCCCATGCGCCTAGGGTTGGGGGGGGAACCCTAGAGGGGGCGCCCCCCTTGCTTGGGGGGCAAGTTTCCCCTCCCTGGCCGCCGCACCCCCTCTAGATCCCATCTAGAGGGGCCGGCCCCCCTTGCCCCTTCCCCTATAAATAGATGGGTGAGGGGAGGGCTGAACACCCAAGCCAAGGCGCAGCCCCTCCCCTCCCCAACACCTCTCCTCCTCCGTACGTGCTTGGCGAAGCCCTGTCGGAGTACTGCTGCACCAACAACAACACGCCATCGTGCTGCCATTGGAGCTGTCTTCCTCAACCTCTCCTTCCTCCTTGCTGGATCAAGACGGAGGAGACGTCGCCCGTACCGTACGTATGTTGAACGCGGAGGTGCTGTCCGTTCAGCACTTGGTCATTGGTGATCTGAATCACGGCGAGTACGACTCCATCATCACCATCCCCTTGAACGCTTCCGCACTCGATCTACAAGTGGTATGTAGATGAAAACTCACTCCCTTGACTCGTTGCTTAGATGAACTCATAGATGGATCTTGGTGAAACCGTAGAATTTTTTTAAATTTTCTGCAACGTTCCCCAACACGGCAGCCCCTAGATCCCATCTAGGGTGCGGCCAAAGGGGGGGAAGAGGGGAAACTTGCCCCCCAAGTAAGGTGGGTGCGCCCCCCTCCCCAAACCCTAGGCGCCTTGGGCCCTTGGGAGGGGGGGGGGGCGCACCAGCCCACCTGGGGCTGGTCCCCTCCCACACTTGGCCCATGCAGCCCTCTGGGGCCGGTGGCCCCACTTGGTGGACCTCCGGGACCCTCCCGATGGTCCCGGTACGTTACCGATAGCACCCGAAACTTTTCCGGTGACCAGCACATGACTTCCCATATATAAATCTTTACTTCCGGACCATTCCGGAACTCCTCGTGATGTCCGGGATCTCATCCGGGACTCTGAACAACATTCAGTAACCACGTATATCTATTCCCTATAACCCTAGCGTCATCGAACCTTAAGTGTGTAGACCCTACGGGTTCGGGAACCATGCAGACATGACCGAGACGTTCTCCGGTCAATAACCAACAACGGGATCTGGATACCCATGTTGGCTCCCACATGTTCCACGATGATCTCATTGGATGAACCACGATGTCGAGGATTCAATCAATCCCGTATACAATTCCCTTTGTCTAGCGGTATTGTACTTGCCCGAGATTCGATCGTCGGTATGCCGATACTTTGTTCAATCTTGTTACCGGCAAGTCTCTTTACTCGTTCCGTAACACATCATCCCGTGATCAACCCCTTGGTCACATTGTGCACATTATGATGATGTCCTACCGAGTGGCCCCAGAGATACCTCTTCGTCAACTGGAGTGACAAATCCCAGTCTCGATTCGTGCCAACCCAACAGACACTTTCGGAGATACCCGTAGTGCACCTTTATAGCCACCCAGTTACGTTGTGACGTTTGGTACACCCAAAGCATTCCTACGGTATCCGGAAGTTGCACAATCTCATGGTTTAAGGAAATGAGACTTGACATTAGAAAAGCTTTAGCATACGAACTACACGATCTTTGTGCTAGGCTTAGGATTGGGTCTTGTCCATCACATCATTCTCCTAATGATGTGATCCCGTTATCAACGGCATCCAATGTCCATGGCCAGGAAACCGTAACCATCTATTGATCAACGAGCTAGTCAATTAGAGGCTTACTAGGGACATGGTGTTGTCTATGTACCCACACATGTATCTGAGTTTCCTATTAATACAATTATAGCATGGATAATAAACGATTATCATGAACAAGAAAATATAATAATAATAACTAATTTATTATTGCCTCTAGGGCATATTTCCAACACTTGGAGAAAACTAGTCTTTATTTTGTTAAATCCTTGTAGAAGGAAATCAACTTTGGGGGGAGGGGGGGGGGGCTCTTTTGATCCAAAGGATTTTATTTGGAAGATCAAAGTGCCTCCCAATGTCCATGTTTTTTTGTGGCTTATTTTTCATAACAAAACTTTAACTAGAGTTAACTTGGGCAGACGTAGACACGTTGAGGATGTCTCATGTGTGTTTTGTGCTGAACCTGAAAGTATCCAACAATTTTTTTTGATTGCATTGTTGCCAAACACATGTGGGCTGTGGTGTCGGAGAGTATTAACATTCCTGTGCCCAACTCTTTTCCGTTCTTTGCTTTCTTTCTGGAAAGCTAACAAACAATGTAAAGTATTAATTTGGTTACCTCTGTTGCCGTGTGGAGCTTATGGTTGTTTTGAAATGAATTTGTCTTCCAGGGGCGAAGTTGGCGAAGTGTGCGATGCGTCCTGGACCTGGTGGGCGCAAGAATTCGTCGGTGGAAGATACTTTGTTCGGACAATCAAGCTGCGCTCCTCCTTTGCTGTTTAAGGCTGCTCGACCATCGATAAGGGGAGCTGCTTAGGATTGCCTGCACTGTTGGTGATGGAGTAGTTGATCCATAGAGCTGCCTTTTTGTTGAACTGATAGTGGCTTATATAGTTCCGTTGTCTGCCCTTGCCATATTGCCACGAGTGTTTCGTGGAAAGAACTACATAAACTTCCAATGATAAGTCTGCTGCAGCTACTTTCTGGCCGTGCCGAGAGCTGTAAAAGTTTGAGTGTGGCCGTTTTGCCTTGGCTTTTTAATAAAAGTTGGGGCGGAGGAAAACCCCTCTCGTTTTAAAATAAATAAATAAATAAATAAATTATAGACATGTTACTTAGTATGAGATACACATTTTTAGCCATATATTATTGCTATTTTATTTTCAGGGTATACATTATTGCTACATGTTCGTGTTGGTCCGGGCGATCTTTTATCCCCTGCTTGGATGTATCAGGGTAAAATCCTTTCTCGGTAGATGAGGCAGCGTCGGATAAGTGGATCAGAAGTGACGGGAAGGGGATAAAGGAGGGGGGTGGGGTGGGTAGGAGGTGACGGGTGAATGCCATTGCTGGCCGCCTAATTAAAATCATTACCCTTTTTTTAAGGATTTCATTATACACTAGCATACACTCAAACTCTTTAAACGAATGCTTTGTTTTTCTTATGATGAAATACAACTTACGCCGCGTTTGGATCAGCGTTTCTTCTCGTTTCTGGCCAGTATAGAATACAGAGCTCGTCCCGTCGTTTTGATTCCAGGCAGGAATCAAGTGTTGACCTGTAATTTACACTTGTAAAATAAATATAGGTGTAAAAACTTACATCCAATCCAAGCAGGGCCTTATTCATGATTGAGATAAGCACAGAGTTTTTTTAATTCTATGTTTCTTCATTTTCTTAGAATCGTATGCATATACTCCGTATATGAATTTCCGGTCAACATCTCACTCGAACGACACTTCCTTTGCTCTGGAAATTCGTCGGTCCTCCTCCCGTGCGCCGCGCACTGCACCCGTAGACCGGTGGCTCCATCGATTTCAACCCTCGTGCTCACTTGCCAGGTCGCCGTTCACCTGCCGCCCGCTGGAGTGCACGAAGTAAATTGCACAAAAGTACCACAATTGGAACATTAGAAGCAGATTAATACCAAGATTGGTAATTTTTACGTGTCAGTATCAACTTTGGGGCGAGCGTTGCAAAAAAGACTAAAACTGCAGTTTATACGTATTGACAGGGAATCTGACTGATTGGGCCCGCCTGTCGGGTGCTGACGTGGCAAGTTTTTTCGTCGGTCCTCCTCCCGTGCGCCGCGTACTGCACCCGTAGACCGGTGGCTCCATCGATTTCAACCCTCGTGCTCACTTGTCAGGTCGCCGTTCACCTGCCGCCCGCTGGAGTGCACGGAGTAAATTGCACAAAAGTACCACAATTGGGACATTAGAAGCAGATTAATACCAAAATTGGTAATTTTTACGTGTCAGTATCAACTTTGGGGCGAGCATTGCAAAAAAGACTAAAACTGCAGTTTATACGTATTGACAGGGAATCTGACTGATTGGGCCCGCCTGTCGGGTGCTGACGTGGCAAGTTTTTTGCAGAAAACTCCCTTGGTTTGTGAGAGGCTTTTTTCGTTCGTAATTTCCACCACGGATTCGGACTCGTTTGCAAATTTGCGTCGGTTTGAACAAGTAAATAAAACGAACAAGAAAACAATCCCGCGCAGGATTCGAACCGGGGACCTGCGGTACAGCAGAGCAGCGGGCTAGCCACCGCGCCACGGCTGCACTCGCGTGAAGAAGCAGGCTGGACGGTTTTTATACTAGACATGGGCAGGCTGGGCCGGCCCACCGAAGCCTGCATTGTTTTTTCCTCTCGCACTTACCTGGCGTATTGGGGCTCATTCGTTGCCCAGATTTCTTTACGTTTCATTTCTCTTACTTATTATGCTTTATTTTTTATTCTGGTTTTGGTTTACTTTTAGGTTTTTCTTTCTTATTTTTTCATTCGCTAGGTTGGTTTATCTCCTGGATTTTTAACATATTTACTGAACATTTTTTATGATGGGTTTTAGTATATGATGAACAGTGAACATTTATTTCATGTAATGAACTTTTGGTAATATACATTGAACATGTTTTCAATGCCAATTTAATATTTTCGTAATATATGTTGAATTTGTTTCTTAAGATATGATGACATTTTGCATAATGCGCGGTTTTCGTAATTTATGGTGAACATTTTCTTAATACACGATGAGTTTTAAGAATATTATGATTACACAATTTCTTAATTTATAGTAAACATTTTTAATACATGATGAACTTTTCTTACAAACAGTGAACACTTTTCTAATAATATGAACGTTGAACATAATTTGAATGCAAATGGAATATTTTTGTAATATATGTTGAAATATTTTCTTAAGATATGATGAAAAATTTAATTAATGCACGGTGATTTTTTTATAATTTATTGTGAGCATTTTCTTAATACACGATGACTTTCAAGAGCATTATGGTGAACATTTTCTTAATACATGGTGAATTATTTGCATTTCAAGAAATGTTCAACATGGGTTAAAAACTTATTGTGTAAATCATTCTTGCATTTCAAGAAACACGTCGATTTTTTTAATAAAATTTGAACACTTTTAGTGCATTTTGAAGATTTATTATGATTACAAATTTATATTTAATACATGTTGTCAACTTTCTAATTAACTGTGCATTTTAAAAAATAAAATATATATGTATTAATATCATGAATAACAAATATATATGGGCCGTGCCTGTGTTCTAGTCTGGTGCTTGACACTTAATAATACTAATATGTAATCGCAAAATATATATGTATTAATATCATGATTAAAAAAAACAGTAACCCAGCGCGCAGCCACGCTGGGCCAATCGCCGGCCCAACGTCTTTAGCATAGTATAAAGAAGTTCTCGCCTCTTTTACTTCGCGAGGGCAGCCGTGGCGGGGTGGCTAGCCCGCTGCTCTGCTGTACCTCAGGTCGCCGGTTCGATTCCTGCGCGGGATTCAGGATTTGTTCCTTTTATTTACTTGTTCAAACTGACGCAAATTTGCAAACGAGTCCGAATCCGTGGTGGAAATTACGAACGAAAAAAAAGCCTCTCGTAGGAGCCCCTTTCCCCGAAATAATTGGGCATTTACATGATTACACACAAACGAAGGGAGTTCCTGCAAAAAATTTGCCACGTCAGCACCCGACAGACAGGCCCAACCTTTCAGATTCCCTGTTTTAGTCTTTTTTGCAACGCCTCGCCCCAAAGTTGGTACTGACACGTAAAAATTACTAATCTTGACACCAATCTATTTCCAATGCCTCAATTGTGGTACGCAATTTACTCGAGTGCACGAGACGAGAGCTCTGAAACTTCTTTCCACACCGCCCGCCGGCTCTTCCTCCTTTTAACTCGTCGCGTCCGTAAAACAATCACCCAGGCCAAGAGCCCCAGCAGCCAGCGGCACAAGTCCAACCCCAAATCCACACGGAACGAGGGCAAACCCTCCATGGACCAGCCGAAGCCGACGCCGTCTGCGGCCGCCTCGCCGGCGGGCGCGGACGCGGCGCCCAACCCCTACGCCTTCACGTGCGAGCTCCCCCACTCGATCTACGCGCTGGCCTTCTCCCCCTCCGCGCCCGTCCTCGCCGCCGGGAGCTTCCTCGAGGACCTCCACAACCGCGTCTCCCTCCTCTGCTTCGACTCCGTCCACCCCACCGCCGCCTCCTTCCGCGCCGTCCCCTCCCTCTCCTTCGACCACCCCTACCCGCCCACCAAGCTCCAGTTTAACCCGCGCGCCGCCTCCACGCCCCTCCTTGCCTCCTCCTCCGACGCCCTCCGCCTCTGGCACGCCCCCCTCGACGACCTCTCCGCCTCCGCCCCCGCCCCCGAGCTCCGCTCCGTCCTCGACAACCGCAAGGCCTCCGCCTCCGACTTCTGCGCGCCCCTCACCTCCTTCGACTGGAACGAGATCGAGCCCCGCCGCATCGGGACCGCCTCCATCGACACCACCTGCACCGTCTGGGACATCGAGCGCGGCGTCGTCGAGACGCAGCTCATCGCGCACGACAAGGCCGTGCACGACATCGCCTGGGGGGAGGCCGGCGTCTTTGCCTCCGTCTCCGCCGATGGCTCCGTCCGCGTCTTTGATCTCCGGGACAAGGAGCACTCCACCATCGTCTACGAGAGCCCCCGCCCGGACACGCCGCTCCTCAGGCTTGCCTGGAACCGCTATGACCTACGGTACATGGCCGCCCTGCTCATGGACAGCAACGCCGTCGTTGTGCTCGACATACGCGCACCCGGGGTGCCTGTGGCCGAGCTACATCGGCATGGGGGATGCGTCAACGCTGTTGCGTGGGCACCGCAGGCTGCAAGACACCTCTGCTCGGCAGGGGACGACGGGCAGGCGCTCATCTGGGAGCTGCCTGAGGCACCGGCAGCAGTGCCTCCCGAAGGGATTGATCCAGTTCTTGTTTATGATGCGGGTGCCGAGATAAACCAGCTGCAGTGGGTGGCCGGACACCCGGACTGGATGGGCATTTCCATTGAGAACAAGGTCCAGCTTCTCCGGGTCTGACAAGGTTGGTTCCATCCTAATTGTAATGTATGGTTTCACCGTTCTATATTTTTGATTGATGTCTTGCAGTTGCAGTAGGTTCATCTAAGAAATAGTTTCTGTTGATTCATGGTAGTAACACATTTAATGTTACCTAAATCTAGCGTGCGAAATTCAGTGCTTGAACTTACAGCGTGAACCGGTTCAGCACCATCCAATCGGCAGTGCGTGCGCGCAAGCTCGTGATAAATGTCCGGCTGAGGTGTATGGCACGGATTGCGTCGTGCGTAGCAATTGCGCCGCAGCTCATGATTTTTAATGCTTGTCTCGGTGGCATCTAGGCCGGGGTTTGTTTGATTGCGTCAGTTGTAACGTTTATTTTGTGGCTGTTGGTCGTGGTCTTTCCTTGAGTGGTTGGTTGCTCAGTCTAGTCTTAGGCTTGTACATTTGTACTTCTCTTCTTTCTATCAATGCATTGAGGCGGAAGCTTTGCATTTTCTCAGAAAAATAGCAACATATTTAAGATTTAATGAAGGTGATTTCACATATAGGTTATGAGTTGTTGGACATGTATAACCTGATTAGTGACAAACATATCATAAAATTTTTGTTCCATATTACTTCAGTTCGGTTTCCTCCATTGGACGATCAGTCCCATGAAGCATAGGATTTGCTAATTTTTCGCATCAATTTCAGCTTATGATAAACTTTTGACATGGTGTTTCTGGTTTTCATGTAAAATGCCAACCACTGGTTGGTGGTGAAAAGTTAAAACATCAAAGTGGGAACAATTTTATTTGTATGTGATGGATACCTGAAAGTTACACTAACCATCTAAACATGACAAACTGCCCTTGGTCTCTGTATTACAGTTGCAAGCATTCTTTGTTAGTTAACCGGAGCCCCAATTTAGAGAAAACATTCAATTTGGTTGCTTTTGAATAAAAACTGTTAGGCAATTCAATTCATTTTTTCTCTTGATTGTTATCGAAGAAAGATTACGGGTTCAGCTCCACCTGAATCTCGGAATTAATCAGGACACAAGACCTTTGTGGGAAGCCATCCTTCATTACCCATTTCTGTGCCACATTAATCTGCCCCTCCTCTGTCTTGCTCGTGCCAAAACAGGGAGAACACAACCATCTGGCCCCTTCATCTCTATCTTACTCTGCCAAAAATTGGGAGAAAAGGGAAGGTATCACTGTTTCTGTGGAGGAAGAGAAATGGGCCCTTCAACAACAAATATTCCGAGGTCCAGCCGCTGCTCACCATAATCAGGTTGGAAGCAATGAAGTTGAGAGCAAGGCATTTCATTGAGGCGCTGAATTGCCAATGGTTCAGGAAACCTAGGTTGTTCACATGTTTTGATCCATACATCTGCTTAACAGTTCATTTCAAAGGTGTGGGGCAACCTTACCTACATGCTAAATGCTAAACCTGTCAATTCAGTATCGATCTAATTAGGATATGACATTTAGGTACCCATTTCCCCTTCCGAGTATTGCGAATATGCATGATTCCCATGCGTATTCTCCAGAAAAGAGTTATGGCCTCTATTTTTATCTTACCTGCAACATCAGATTCCGTTCATGCTTATTAATCTATCTATATTTATAACAAAAACCGATGACTAGACATCTGTAATATAACATATGATTTAGTGAAATGTGCTTCAGATTTCACATTCTCTATGCCCTAACTATGCCTATTCTGCAACCAAGGGTATATGCGACATTTTTAAACTTGAAAGATGGAAATAAATCCTATATTTTTGCTCCTGTAAACAAACCAGTTGGTGGTGATAAACCATTTGCCTTGAGGTCATACCAAGTAACCGTCCAAGTTGCTACCAGCGGCTGAGATTGAGGTGGGACTGCTTACCTCCCAGGGGACCCACTGGAAACTATTTGGCACAAACTCTCCTATGTATAATGGATATCCAGATACACCGTGCAGCACCCCAATAGAAGAAAGTAATTAGTCATATAAACATGTTGTATGATTTTGTTAGTCCATAGAAATACACAGGCTTCTTGCTAATAACCGACAAAATCTCTCATTAAAGTTTCTCTAAGAATCTTGAGTCTGATTTAACTTGAAATTACAAGTAATGTAACATAAGGGCAGCCCCATCATTGGCCAAATAATGATGCCATATGCTAAATTTGGCATTTGGCACTGGTTCGCACCATTGTGGAGGCGTTGTCAGATTAGAAAACCTTTGAACCGGAGCAAGACAAATTGGTTGTAGGAATAAAAGATCCATCTCTTCTGCCACCAACCTCTCTCTCTCTCACGCTTCTGTGGGACAAGTCCATGGTGATGGAGCTTGAACCGCATCACAACCTTCCTCAAATCTGGACACCGAGAATGGTTATCTCAAGTGGCGCGTACGCCTAGTTGCTGCCTCACCTCCGAGGCGGCCTCCCTCAGCAGCGAGCCTGCCTAGCCACCACCTCACATCCTCCTCCACCATCACCGGCGTGAGACACGCTTCTGTCTTTCTCCGCCACTCAAAGCAACTGTCTTCATCCGCCCCTCGAGGTCTCTTTCACGGTCAGCGGGAGCAGCGCTAGTGTCTGTTCGGTCACCATGGCCTTGGGTGTCCAGTGGCGCATCAATCCAGCATTTGATGAGGACTACAGAGAGGGATTTGATCTTGGATGAGGACATGATGGATTGGGAAGAAAGAGGAGTTGGATGAGGACTGCGGAGATAGAGAAAGTTGAGCAGACTCTAAACTCTAAAGGTTAAATCTGTCAAATAAATATTCTAGAGGTTATTCTTGGCAACATATAACTACCAACATATCAGTAAATGTCCCAAAGGTTATTCTAGGCAACACATCAGTCACAATCATGATTCATGAGCACAGATACACTATTTAAGTATGGTCGTATATACTTCCATTATTTGATTATCTTTCCATTTCTATCTCTGATTCTTGATATACTTTTTAAGGTGTCCTTGCATATTTTACTTGCTTTTAAAATTCTTAGTTCCAGGAATGGCCATTCTATGCTCGTACAGTGATCAATCATGTAACCCTTTGTGCATTGAGCTCTTCACAACGTAATATCACTAAATCCTAGCCCATTGTACAGTAATCTCTTCAGAACTGTGCACTAAGCTCTTCACAACTTATTTCGGGTAGATGTCATGTGGGGCCAGCACTTCAGGTGCAGGAACAGGGAGGGTCCCAAATCTGCTTAGAGATAGGCTTTATCTTTAGTTTGCTTGCATATCAAGTTAGTTAATTATTTCCATAGATAAAGATTGTGTTAGTTGGAAAGTTAAGTTGAGTTTGTGTCAGCCGGCCCTATATATAAAGGGACCTAGGCCTAGTTTGTGGACACCAGAGAATCAATAAAGAAGAAAAGAGGAGGCGTGCCTCCGATTCCCAAACCCTAACCCCCCTGCGCCCACGGCGCACAAGGATCTGCATGGCTACACTCTCCAGAGCCCGGGCCGTGACAAAACTAAAGTTTATTTATCTGGACAAACATTTTTTGTGGATACAGTTTACTGCTAGTGCGTCCTAGTTTTGTCAATTTTCACTAGTACTGTAGAATACAGCCTAATGACTTTTGGCAGTTATTTTATTTTGTTAACATGAAGCAGACACTCATTTTCTGTGTACTGAATAATGTTGTTCTTGCACACCGTGTTAACATCGATATCCAACATACCTGATGCGGAAATTTTCCTTGCAATGCAGAACATCTCTGAAGAACGCTCGATTCAAGGGAACATTTCTGAAGAACGCTGATTCAAACTATCTGACTTATTTGGTACGCCATTAACATCGAAGAAGTCATGCTGCTTTCTCTTCTGTGACACATTTCGCTACCAAGGAATGATTTGTTGTCAGCATCATCTGAGCCTAGTAGGTTGGTCTCACTGCGAACATGGAAATATAGTCTATAGCAACTGCTAGTGTCAGTAAAGAGAGTTGGAGGTTGGCTCTAGTCAAGCGGTCACTCGTTGTGCCGGGCTTCCTGGTATTTCCAGTTCTCTGTTTTTCTCTTTATTTCGGGTGGACACAGTTTCCTTTGGTCGTCTGTTCATACTCGGGTTGTATATTGTGATATTTATTTTCGAGCCGAATTTGCACATATCACATTTTGGAGCCTCAGCTGATGCTGTAAGGTCGAAATGTTCTCGTACAAATGCTCGCTTCTCGGATCGAAGGGATCAGCGAATTAAGGCCTACTGTTCTTCTCCAGTTGAGTTGAGATGAGTAGTCAGTCCTCTACCGCCAGTGTGCATTATTGTTGCCAGCTGCGTCGTGTACTACATGTTGCTTCCTGCGGCATCCCTCTTGGCCTTGGCAATCCGCTCCGGCCCAATCATGTCGATCCATTCCTAGGACATTCGGCACCGCTCGTCATCCGCATTCAATGCACATCTTGTTGCTGTCGATGATGACCCCAACTCTATTTCCCTAGCTATCGCGGGTAGCCCAGCGCCCTCCGCAACCAGATCGATCGAGCCTCGGCACCATCACCACCCAAATTCATAGCACGCGTGGCTGCGCCAGTAGCGTCGGATCGGAAGGACTGTCCGCCGCCGAACACGCGCGGCGAGATGAGATGAGGCACCCCGCGACAGAGACCGCGCACCTGACATAATATTCATTCATTCCTGTGCGCAGGCGTACCCGTACCACTGCCACCGGAGGACGCGCGCGCCGGTGCGCGCTCCATCGTGACGGCCGACGGCTGGCTTGCCGAACCCGCCTCTTTCGGCACACGCAGGCCCAATCAATGGCAACTTGTATCGTGTCGCCGTGTACGTGCTGCGCCGGTCGACGCTAAAGCCTCCATGACCAGCCCATGACGTTCCGTTCCTGTACTAATTACACTGCTATTCACATCATATGCACCATCACGGTTGGCAATGCATATAAGCGCGATGCTGACCCGGCATGGTGAATCGGTGATGCCATCTCTTCTGTTAACTAGATAACACCCCCGCGCGTTGCTGCGGGAAATTAGTGTACCAAGTTCTAAAACAACATGAGGTATATTCCTGAAGGACAAATAAGATATGAGAAAGAATTAAAATTTACCACCAATGTTCGATGCTTGTGACTTTGTAAGCTCAGGCAAACTACATTTGCAAAATGATAAATCTATATTGTTTCAATCTCGCAAATTACAAAAAGCTTGTCAACCAAAGAGAAAATTGTAGTAAGACATTCATTCTTCTAAGTATCATCACAAAGTTCCAACAGGGCATCATTCTAAGGAACAGCTGAGACGTGAATTGTAATAAGACATTCATTCCTCCAAGTATCTTTTTTTTTTTGCGAATTCCAAGTATCATTCTTACAACTACCTCAGTTACAACATACATCATGGGCAAAAGCACAGGGAATAAAACTTGCAACCATCATTACATCAAGCATACATCTTCAGGAAGCCACTATCCTCATAGATAGTCTATCCCTTGCCTAGGCCGCAGCTGCTAGATCGCACATGAGAGAACCTGGACAGTGGGAAAAGCCTTCTAGTAGATTTTTGTGCCATTACAAATCTTACTCTGTTCAAGTATTTCATATCACCAGGGGCCACGCCTCTGAAGCTCATAGATCAGCTAAGATTGCATTTGAGGACAATAGTTTAAATGCTACAAGGTTGAGTTGTAGCAATCCCGATCATTATAACAGGCAATGCCCCTATAGTTAGGTTATCACTCACATACATCTATAGGAAATTGTTATCACTGATGTATGACTATGAAATCAGATTAATCAAACTTTATATATTAATTGTACAAAGATAGATACAGATCCAAATCAAAACAGGACGCCAAGTTAAAAAAAAAACTAAATGGGATAACCAAATTCCATAGATAGAAATCTATTTAATATGCATAATTGCTTAGATCTTAGGATATAAGTATATATAGAACAAACAACCAGAACAATAAAAAGAATAGGGACTGTTGAATCACCGGTCGTCCAATGGTGCAATGACGTGTGTAGCTTGCTATTGAGTCCGGCTCCATGGTCTCAATCGTTTTTGCTTCTTTTTTTGGCCTGTTCTGCCCCACCCGTCCACCAACTACTTTTTCGTACCCACCGCAAGGCTATTTTCTCTGGAGAGCAAACTTCCAACATAATTAGGTGAAATAGCCACCACTTCAACATCACCACCAAAGACTGAAAAACTGACTGGAACATGATCGAAGCATAGAAGTGTAGGATTGACATGTTCAACATCACTGAAAAAACTGGTGTTAGCGTGAAGTTGATACAGGATAGCTGATACAAAAGAGAGACGACTTAGTACATGATGTTACTGTGAAGAAGATATTATAAAAAATAATACTGAACATAAGACCCCAGTGCGTCAATATATTTAGCACTGGGGAAACAATCTTGAAATCACACGCTTCCTAGATGTATGCATCGGGAAACAATGGCAGACCAATAGTATATAGTGAATTATGATAGCTGCCCTACTTTATTTTTCATCGTACAACTTGTCCTTAAACATTCAAACGGAATCTGCACATAGGACAGGTAGCAATTCTAGAAGTATAAAACAACAGTTTTCTCAACAAAATCCGCTATTGTATAAATAATGAACCGCGACAGAACTGGTCGTGCAATCTATGAAATGCCAAAGATTATGAAGATAGCAGCAATATACCATACCTGTCAAGAAGAGACAGCGGATATATTGTTCTTACGACACGTAACTCGGAAGTCTTGAGATAAATATGATCATAAACTTATTGAATTGATTTTTTCCACAAAAAAGGCAAATAATAGTCTGCTATATGAACCAATGATGCTATCAATGTCTGCATCAAAGTTTCAAAAGACATGTTGGCAGTGAAGCATAAAGATTACCTTGATTTATTTCGAACGACAATTTGCTACCATTTTCATCAAAGACCTTGCCAAGATAGATTAAAAGGTCTGCACAAAGAAACATTAGAT